>NW_023416897.1:162383-171203 GCF_002922805.2 Oryzias melastigma | reverse complement strand
GACTTCCAGAAAACCTTAGATCTGCTGAAACACTCAGTGTATTTAAATCCAGGTTAAAGACTCACCTGTTCTCAGCTGGATTTGATTAATATGTATTCAAAAGTTTACATCTGCACTGTTTATCTATGCTTGTTTTAAAATAAAATATTTTACTTTCTTTTAATTTTATTTTAATGATCACATTTTTACTATTTCTTTTGTTTCTCTTAATGTTTCATGTAAAGCACTTTGAATTGTCTCTGTACATGAAATGTGCTATACAAATGAACTTGCCTTGCTTTTTATAAAACATGGCACATCACTTTACTGTTATGGTTTGGTGTTTTCTTTTATTTGCTTTTGTGGTGTTGTGTTTTCGTACTTATGTTTTGTCTCCTTTGTGCTCCTACAGGGTGGCGTGGGGCAGGAGGCGTGGTCTTCTCTAACTGGTGACGCTGCACATCTGCACCCAATCTAATCCTGAACCTTTGAAAGCCTCTCCCTGGCTCCTCCAACCTGCCAGATTATTCCCCTTCCATGTGGCCTCTTAGTTCCTGTAGCAGCTGTCTCTGGTCTAGCCTCCTGCCTCCGCCGCCAGTCTGCTTCTTCAGTTTGTTGCTGTTGTGAATCCAATAAATCTTCACTGATTGAACATCCAGTCTGGCTCTGCGCTCGGATCTGTCTATACACCTTGATACTTACATAAACAACTATTGTTGACTAATCAACTACTGAAATAATCGTAAATGACAGCCCTATTTCCTTCTTTGTTTGTTTGCTCTGATGTTTGCTGAGCTGTAATTTAAATAATGACTTGTTGTTTTCTTTGAGCTGTCATAACAAGTGAATTTCTCTCTTTGAAATAAAAAAATTCAATTGAATTCAATTCAGTCCAGTTGCATAAGCTCCATCTGGGCAGGAGGGGTCTGTTCTACTGTTCCTCGATTAGGCTGGCATTACCATGCAGCACATCTTAAACCTAAGTCTCTACTGATCCCCAAAAACAAGACCTAAGAAGGGCCAACCCAACCTGAAAGACTACAGACCTACAACCCCCCATCAGATAGACAGTGTCCACAGTGGACTTCTCAAATGTTACTCAACTGGGTTATTGTTGGTAAAGCTTCTTCTTATTCTTAAAAAAGGAAAGTGCAACTTTGAAATTGTCTTCTGACTCACTCCTCCAAAGTGGCAGTTAAGAGGAAACGTGTCTGTTTCATTGGAATCATGCCACACAGGTCAAAGCGAATGTTTTAGGAAGAATTCAATAAAGCAGTCATCGTTTGAGAAACTTAATTTTGAGTGTTTGAAAGTGAAAATTGTGTATGTTTATTGCTGTTTATTAAAAACTTTGGTAGTGTGTTTCATATTAAAATACTTGAAAAAAAAAACACAACTGACACACAGTTAGTTCCTAAGCAATAATATTACACAGCCTTCTTCTCAGACGGTTTGAAGTTACAAGAATTTCTCCACTTTCTAAACTGCTAAGACCAACAAACAGACCATTGACCAGAAGCCAAATCAGAGGTTGTAGGGAGCCTCAGTAAAATGCTTTTGTGCTGAGAATTAAATTACTAACACTTGCTGTGTTTCATGTTTGAACTCAAAATGTGTCTCAGACTTTCAAAAGACCCGAGATAACGTCTCCATAAAGGGCTGAGGAGTCCTCATCTATGGAACAGGTTACTTCAGCTGCATGATTCTATTTAGATATTTATTTGATTCTCACTTGTGGGAAATGTGACACAAGTTAATCTGGGACCTAAAAGACCCCCCCCCCCACCACACACACACATACACACACACACACACATACTTACAAGAACAGGAAGTGGTGGTTACCCACAGAGCTCATAGACAAATTAAAGTTATAAATATTTTAAAAAGTCCATCCGTTTCTAAGTTACAATTTAATTCAGAGATTATTTGTTCATTGCTGCATTTAGCATTTTTTTCTAAGAACTGCTTAGCAGAGGTATACCAACATTTTCTACTCTTTTCTACTTCCCCCCTCCATAAAAAAGTGTTGCTTTTCATTGTATTGATTTTTAAATATGAAATACCTGTGGTGTATCTTGGGGAATCATACTTTAAAAACGTGTTCTTTAGTATTTATATATTCTCTAAAGATGGTTTCAATATTTGACTTTTCTTCTTCTAAATCAGCAGAGATAAACTCTGAGACCCCCCCTCCCACCACCACTTTCACTAAGACTGTTGTTGATGTGGGTGGAGCGATGCAGTAAACTTCCTTTTTTGCAGCTCTATAAAGGTTGGCTGGTCTTCTTCATCTTCATATCCTCTCTAAAGTCTTTAAGATCTCAAAAGATGAAGAGCGCCATGCTGCTGCTGATTCTCTGCTGCTTCTACATCACATCTCTGCATGGTAAGAAGAAAACTTCATTTTGAAATCAAATTTGTTCAAAAAAGAATCTGATTTTTCTTCATAATCCATCATAATCCATGCGGATTCTGTTTAAGAGGGCTTGAATTTATCGTCTAATTGTTGAAAAGCAGGAGAAACTTCTTTATTTTTGATCCTATTGAACCGAACAAATAACTACAAAAAAGTTCAGGTGAAACTACCAAGTTCACAATATTAAAACAAACACATTGTTGGAGTTTGTATTTTGTTGATGATCTGATTCTGTCTTGGGGGTAGATGTGAACTACAAAAATGAATGAAATGGTCATCGACCCTTTTCTCTGCAGCCTTCTCCAGAGGTGGGTGCATCTGCCTCAAGGTCACCCCTTTCCCTGTACCTGCTAGGCTGGTCAAGAAGGTGGAGGTGATCCCCCCCACCGGAAGATGCCGCAAGACTGAAATCATGTAAGTGGTCACACAAAGACCTCCCACCCCCTCCTTAGACTCAGCATACAGGTCACTGCCAGGGTGCCGGGCTTTAGTTCACCTATACTTGAGCTTTGGAAAGTACTGGAACTGTTGGAAAAGCAGCAGTGTGAGCTCTATTACACACAGTCAAATACACACAGAACTGCAGCCCTTTTCATTAATATAAAATTTGTACTGAAAAACAATTCCCTACAATGGATTGAAAAACTTTTTTTTTAAATAGAAAATTCTTGATGTTGGACACCTACATTTCAGTGGAGTTTACCATGGTCTCCTCTTGCCTTGTTTCCACTGAGGGGTATGGTCTGCTACAGTTCAGAATGCTCTAATAATTCAGGTGAACGTTTCCACTCAAAGTTGAACGCTCATGGTTCAGACCAGTGCGTAGGTTTGGATCATATTAGTGTGACTACAGCAAAAGCAAAGCTAACAGCAACAACAACAGAGGTCATCCAGCAGCTCTTTTTTCTGCTTTGCGTTTAGTTCTTTGTATCTACAAAGCGCTTTATTATTATCAAAAGAATTTTGCAGGTGTCAATCTTTGGAAACGTTGGCACTGGCTTGGGACTTTTTTTGTTGTAATGACCTTCCACCAATCAACAGGTTTCATCATGTGACGACGGCAGCTTCGCCCTAACCACTTTGTTCCATTGTTTCTGCAGACCTACAACCAACGGAGGCCCAAAAATGGGACAGCTTGCTATGGTTTAATGGGTCCATTTTATAATGGAAACGCTCAAAATACCAGACCGGACCAAATTGCTTAGTGGAAACAAGGCTTAGGTGATGGCTTTCAGTCATCGACCATGTGTTGAAGCAGATGGAGCCAGACATGGACATTCAGATGAACTTATGTTGTGACACAGCTTTTATCTGCTCCCTCTCCTCATCACCAAACTTGCTCAAATGCTTACTTTTGATATTTCCCCACAGAATCACCCGAAGGAGAGGCGGGCCTCTTTGTGCAGATCCAAAAGCAAAATGGCTCCAAGACCTTCTCAGCACCTTCAGACAGTAAAGACTTTTGAATTAGTAGAACACTGGATCTGCTCTGTGATTTGTAGGATGAATATGCAAACATCTTTCAGAGTTGGAGTTCAGTATTGGCAGAGATAACTGAGTGGAGAATGTGAGGAATGGATCATTCCTCACATCTGATCCTATCTCTGCCATGTTGTGGAAACATTTGGTGGGTTACCACCCCCTTCCACCCCCACCTCACCCTACTCTAGTTAAGCAGGGAGGCACTGGCTCCCATTTATTCTAATATCTTAGGATAACTGTTGAGTCAATTCAAAGACAGGACTAAGACCTAAGATGCTCTCGTCTCAGAGGAGACTGCTATGTTCAACAGTTTTAGACTTAAATGAATTTGTAGAACGTTTTCCATTTCAAAATATGAATATTTTATAGGTCTTTTAGTTAAACAATACACATTGCTATTTTTCCCACAAAAGAACGTCTTTATTTTATTTTAACTTTCTTTGTGATGTTAGGATTTATTCATCTGAATTATCACTTTTTAAACGTATTTGTGACAGTGGTATTTGTAGTTACATTTATGATATTTCAGTATGGCTTTTTAAAAAAATTTAGACTTTTTTTGCCCTAACTTTACACTTTACTAAGGAATCTTCCAGCTTTTGACTTTAACATCAGCTTTTTGGATTATAGATCCTTAACTTTTTGACCTAATTTAGTATAAGATAAAAAAAAAACTTAAATGTTTTATCATTAATTTGCTTCAGTTCTTCAAACTTCTGCATCCACAGTTTTAGCCAGCTACCAAAATGTGCTAGAATGTTGTTGTAAAGAGACGGATGCTGTGTCTTGTGCTGGATTTTGTAATGAGGGTAATACAGATTCATCTTGACAGGATGTCAGCTCTGCTTCAGCCTTCCCTGTTACACTTTTGTCTCCTAATGTACAAACTTTGGTGTAAATTTCAGGGGAATGGAGGGTTCCAGCTCTACTGCCAGGCCCACAATTACTTCCACGACAACTAACCATCAAGGATAACTCACTTGCAGCATAACGTCTGTTGTGAGGAAAAGTACTTCACAAACTTTGTTTTTTTTTATTTGAGGAATTTCCTAGTTTCTAACTATGGTTGTTCAGTGCAACATTGACACTGATGTTTAAAGAAATAAAGAACAGAGAAAAAAACCTTCTCAAGATTATTTATTTTTTCTGGAAGATGGGGGCAGTTTGGACTCTGAGGGAGGGGGGATGGCAAAGGGGGTGCTCTCTGTGTTTTCTAAATTCCTGATTCAAAAGATTCTCATCACCCTAGCTCTAAGAAACAAACTCAATGAAGAGTGGGAGGCTGAAGAAGACAACAACAACAGCGATGAGACAAGTCAGTAATGCAGGCTGTTCACATTCATGGATGAAAAGATGAACAGAAAGAAAAAATGTGTAGATTGAGAAAACTTTGTTTCTTGCAAAACCTCAGTTCTCTGGGTAGCATGAGATAAAGCAGCAGAGCACAGAATGTTGGCTTGCCATTTTTCCCTCAACATTAGATGTTTATCAAACCTTGATGCACCAGACACAGCAGGACTACTGGTGTGAGCATCTCAGTTCCAGGATTGGGTTTAAAAGGTAGAAAAAAAGGTTAAATAAATATTCTCTAATTTGACGGTTCAGGAGTTTGACAGTTAATATCTTCTGTCCATTAAGTTCTAAAAGAAGCACAAAATGGGACGCAATGTTTTGTTATCAACTTCAAAAACCTTGACAACAAATAATCCGATGGAGAGGAATCATCACAGGACATCACATTTTAATAGACAGAAATCAGGCTGGGAACCGTGAACTGTGTGCTAAAGTGGATGCCAGAAACTTGCGAGTGACATGCTAGCTTGGTCCCTCGATGTCTGTTTTTAAGTAATGTTTCATGTTTTAAATCATGGCTGATGTTAGTCGTATGTATTTACGTTCAACCAGCACAAAAACTGATGCAAAATTCATGTGGGAAATACGTAATGCGTGCGGTCAAGATGCACGTTGATGCAGTGCAAAGTAGCATGTAGCATGTACTTTAAGAGACTTTATACCATAGTCTGGGTGAATACTGGATTCTGATTGGCTGCTGGGTGTGGATTAAAAAGTGATATACCACAGTAATAACGCACACCTAAAAAAGAAGTTCCGGTCACACAGACCAAACGTTCGATATCACTGCGCAGGCTTCTTTAAAACACATTTTTCCTTCATCGTCTGGACAAAACAAGCAGTAATGGATGAACTTTCTCTCTGAACTGATGCTTTATTTAACTTATTGTAGCGACCAGCATTTATATTCCTCTCCTTTTGTAAGGTAAATTAATATTGACAAATTGGTTATTCTCCTTCTAATAAAACAGCACTCGACATGAGAGGTGTAGTCTTCTGTTTCACCACAAGAGGGAGTTTCTGCTTTTAGAGCAGCTCAGAAGAACGAACCTGCCGTGAAATGAAACACAGACAGAAGCTGATTGTGTTCTGTTTATGTTCTAGCTGCTCACTGAAGGATTAACGTCAGAAAAAGAAGAAAAATATCCTAATTTGTCCGGGTCTTTCTTTCAAAACAGCAACACTTTACCGATGCAGCTGAGGTCTGTAACGGCTTCAGGCTTCATGCCGTGTTCCATGTCACCGTGACAAAAACCGCATCACGGATCAAATAGTCCGCTTTTTGTGAAAAAATGAGCTAAACCAAAGAAATAACAAGAATAAAGTACTAAATATTGATTGAATGGTTATTTATTTTGTAAATGACCATGGAGGCCTCCACGTCGTACGGTAATTTCTCATAATGCACACTTCGTCGGGTATTATCCCTTACAAATATTTTTGTCGGTCGCACTTTTTGTTTTTCTGATAAGAAAGTGTAAGTGATTTCGCACATAATTTTCGAAATCTGTGCCGTCATTGTGGAGCTTCTTTGTTGGTCGTACGGACTGGAGGAAGCCCAGCTAGAATATACAGCTTTCACTTTCTGCTCAGTGACATAAACACTGCATGGAGCAGTTGTTAGGGAAGGAGCTGTGGCAAAACTTTTGACCTGCCACAACATTTACACCAGGTGTCACAAACTAAATTTAGCCGGGGGCCGCTGGAGGCAGAGTCTGGATGAGGCCGGACCCCATCAGGATTTCCACATAAAATCACTGATAAAACATTCCAATGTTCTCAAATACCTTAGTTTTTAACACAAAATAATGAATAAAAAAATAAATATATTAAAAAAATGAAATTAAAAAAATCAATCAATTATTAATAAATAAATAAAATAATAATAATGGCCATAAAGCAGACACAGACGACTTTAAAGAAACCACATACTGACTGACTGACTAGAGAAAACTATTTTTATTCAGTTTCAAATGTCTGTATTAACAGCACCTCCTTCAGAGAGAGAGAGAAGCCCCGGTACCGAGAAAAGCTATGAAGGATTTCATTTTTTGTAGATTTTTGTAGAAATAAATAAATCTGATCTATGTGTCGGGCTGCACGGTGGCGCAAGTGGTTAGCGCTCTCGCCTCACAGCGAGAAGGCCCCGGTTCGACTCCCGGCTGGGACCTTTCTGTGTGGAGTTTGCATGTTCTCCCCGTGCATGCGTGGGTTTTCACCGGGGACTCCGGCTTCCTCCCACCGTCCAAAAACATGCTTCATAGGTTAATTGGTGACTCTAAATTGCCCCTAGGTATGAATGTGTGAGTGACTGAGTGTGTGATTGAGGCCCTGCGGCAGACTGGCGACCTGTCCAGGGTGTACCCCGCCTTCGCCCATCAGTAGCCGGGATAGGCTCCGGCACCCCCGCGACCCCGAAAGGGACGAAGCGGTCAAGAAAATGGATGGATGGATGGATGATCTATGTGTCTTCCATTCGTTGGAGGTGTGGGGTGCTCGTGCGGGGGCTGCTTTCCATGGGGGTTCCATGCAAACGCGCTGTAACTGTCTAAAAAGGATTTTATTTTGTTAATTTGGGTTTCATTTAGTTTTGTGTCTCATTGCTGACCCCTTGTGGTGAACTGAAAAACGGACTGTGCATGCGCTGTCCATGCGTTGGATCATAACGAGCCGGGTGGGGCAGCATTAGCATAACGAAAGAGAGCGCAGAGAACACGCTGGAAGAAGACGGAACGGAGCACGGTGGAAAGATTGAAAATGGACGAGCAACTCCTTAAAATGTGATCAGAGGGCACACGGTAATATTGTTTTATTGTATTGGAGATTTGAAAGTTTTTTTTATGTCAAATGTGTATTTTGAAAAGTGTATTTTGTTTTTTCTTTCTTTAGTTTTTCACTGTGATTCTTTGGTGATTTGTTGGCTTTTGTAAAAATAAATGACCGACTGATCAACAGTCGGAGCATGGCTTTTTTCTGATTGGTCTTTAGAGCAGAATCCGTGTATCATTCGTTCATTCGTTTTTCAACTTAAAATTGGAAATGAAAAAAAAAAAAACAACCATTTTTTTGTTTTTCGATATAAAATCCAAAACGGCTGATTTTTCAGTTTGCGCGCCAAAGCGAAAATCGGATAACGGGTGTTGGATTTGGTTTTCCGTAATCTTGTTTTTGACACATAGGGAACCCGGACGTAGTCTGTGGATTCTTATTGTGAAGCATGCTGCACTGCTCGCGCTGTAGCGCTGCAGACTGTTATGAGAGCGTGGAATGTGCGCCGATGCAGCCGGTGTGTGCACCTTAAAATTCACAGACACGCACACGCAGGGGTGGCTTCAAGCTCAGGATCACGTTTGACAGGCGGGTGCAGCGGATCCCCGCGTGGTTAAAGAGGGGCGGGGCTCAGGTTTGCAGCTCTGAGTTTGGGGAGCTCTGATTTAATAGGAACAGTCAGCACGTACGCGCGCACGCGGGCATACACACGCGATCCCGCACACACTCGCTGATATTCTGCATATGCATCACATATGTTTATACAGGACACACCCCACATGCAGCTCACGCAGCCAGAAAACACCCACGCGCTCCAA
>NW_023416897.1:121752-152795 GCF_002922805.2 Oryzias melastigma | reverse complement strand
AAGTCCTAAAGCTGTTTGCAATAAAGATTACTTTGACAAATATAGTTATTTGATTGATATCGTTTTTAATATCGTTATCGCACAAAATTAAAAAAACGATATCGCAATATGAAAATTCCCATATCGCCCAGCCCTATTTTCACATAGTTTTTCTGCATGTAGCTTTTTGCCATTCTGTTATTTAATGTCATGCTTCTTAATACAGTTACAAGTTGTGTATATATATTTATGTTGTAATATCCTTTTTTCTTACTTAATGGCTTTTTTATTTATTCATGTATGCACCATCATCACCAAGAAAAATTCCTCCTATGTGTAAAATCGTACTTGGCAAAAAAGTTTCTTCTGATGCTGATTTAAATCCCAGCATGACCTTTCTGTTTACATGTTCTCACTGTGCGTACATACTTTAAGTTTTCTCCAAGCAGTCCGGTTTCCTCCTCCAGTCCAAAAACATGCTTTATAGGTTAGTTGGCATCTCCAAAATGGCCACTACGTGTTCATGTGAGTGTACAAGTGTGTCTGAGTGAGTATTCCTGTAATAGACAGGTGACCCCACCTTGGCTTAACGGTAGTTGGGTTGCTCCAGAAACCCTGGTTGGTGGGTTTTTGAGTCGGATGGATGACTCGCACCTTGACGAGGAATGTGTATGTTACACAGAGGCAAGACGGTTGTGATGGAAGCAAAGAGAGGCCATTATTCTGAGGCTGCAGACCGAAAACCAGCATTTCTAAGGACTTGTCTTTCATCTCTGAGTGGTGTCTGGGTCATATCAGTCATCTGGAGAAGGCTTGTGCTCCAGAGAATCCAGGTCCATTTAGTCATGACACAAGAATACATATATATGACTGGAAAAGATGATGCAGGTAAAAATATGAAAACAATTTGTTGTAGATAAAATATGATATTAAGAAAGAAGCTTTAGAGACACAGAAATAAAGGCATCAGTACACAATGTGTTTAAATCTAGAATATTTATGGTCAATTTTCTCAAAAAAGAGAAAACATTAGTTTGTACAAAGTACCAATTTAAATACTGCATGTTGGAGACAGAAATGCCTGTAGTTTGATAACAAAGTTGGACAAAGAGGTTTGGTCTGCACAGGCTTCATCCTTCAGCACAACACTGGAAAAAGGCCTTTTGCCCTGCCAGGTGTCATACAAAACACCTTCATCATGTACATCGGAAGGCCTGCAAGCTGAACCCAGGAGGGAACTATGATCATTGAAACCTCTTCAACTCTGTTTTAGAGGCGGAATAAGCTGTCCTGCAACTTCAAACTGCTTGAGTGAAGCCTCAGTATTAGAGCTAATGACACTTTTTATTCCAAAATAAAAATGTCTCTTCTTTGGACTCTGAACAAGAGTGCTTTTCTTGAAAATTAAAAATAGGATGGTGCTAGTCAGCAGTCAAACTGAGCAAGTGCAAAGACAGCATGTGACACACGTGGACCAATTCCTCCTGATCCATATGAGAATATTTCTGATTGAAATCAGCATTCACCACAGATAAAGAATGCTAAAGAAAAGCTGTTTGTCCTTGCCTGAAACCCCAGGGTTTCTTTTTCATGATAGGAATCCCACTGTGTCAGGGGTCGGCAACTTTTAACAGTTAAAGATCCATTTGGGCTCATTTTCTACTGTCAAAACCTAGAAGGAGCCGCATAGTCTTAATTTAGACTTTAAGAAATTTGAATTTACATTCATGACCTTCTTTTTCTTAATAATTAACATAAATTATGTCTATTTTTGGCACAGACAAAAGCAAAAATATAAAAAGAAACTAGGATCTCTCAAAATGGGATTTTTCTTTTTTTACATGTGAAAAAAGCTCAAATAACTTATTTTCAAAATAAAGGATCATCTCAGTGCAGCTCTGAGCAGCTAGTGACAAGTGTTGTGAAGCCTAAGATGATATGTGCTTTTAACTCATAAAAGATCAAACTTTTTACCACCGTTTTTGCTTTCCATATAAAATCTGTTCATTCTGGAGGTAGAGTTGATCAAACAAGACGTCTTCAGGTCAACAGGATGTAAAAACCTACATAGTTTATCATCTATGTGAACCTCAGACATCAATTTATATATTTAACTCATCTAGATTAAATAAATTATAATTAAATAATCCTCACTTTAAAAAAATGCTATTTTATTTTTCTTTTCTTTTTCGTTGTTGTTCCTTTCCCCCTCTCTGTCCTCAGCAGTCTTATTCGGCTGGGTTTTGTTATTTTAGTTTGGATCTTGGTAGTCTTAGTTTGTGGGCTTTGTTTATTTGTTTTCTTTAGGTAGTTTTGGTTAGACAGTCATTATCAGGAGCTGCTGACTCTGACAGTCGACATGTCTGGATCAGCAGTCTCCATGATTTATTCTATGTTAATCCAAGGAGCCACCATGGAGAGATAAAAGAGACACACGAGGATCTGGAGCTGCAGGTTGCTGAACCACCTGCACTAGGTGAAGATGTTATGAAAACCTCCTGAAGCTCAGCTGGTCGATTCCAAGTAACTCATTTCTCATTTAAATTCAGATAATTAATCAACACAATTGAAAATGTGTTTTTGATTGTGAGCCTTCCTATCTGAAGGATCAACCTTGAATAGAAATGTTTTGATCAAACGATGAGCAGTTTCTCCAAAAAGGACAGACCCGTGCAGCTCTCAGAGCGACCAGGAGGCAAAAATACATTCCAGTCCCTGATATGTAGCAGGACTGCACTTCGAGAGGGGAGGTGGGAATTTTGGGGTTAAGAAGAACAACAAATGACGAGTGGGTCAGACTAATATGAACATGGAAACTTGTTCTTTAAAAAATTTCATTAAAAATAGTTTTAAAATGATTGCACTATTTAAAAAGCTTTTCTTCCACATCCGATTCTCCTGTTTGTTAGTGAGATGTTGATGACTTGATGCTGATGAAATCGTGGCGGGATTTGTGGGACGGAACACAGCTGCTGACCCTTCTTAAGTTGTCAGGAAATCTGGAGGCTTGTTTGATTTTAGGCCAAAAACACAGACATCCAAACAAAGAATGACTTGGGAGGCAGGAGCAAATACCTCACTGGTCTTGGGTTTGGATTTGGGGGGCAGAGGGGGCCCAGGGGCTTTGCATGAGTTGTCAACTGTACAGGGAGGGCAGTGTTTTAAAGCTGAGGGGCCCGCTCAGGCTGCACTATCTGTGGATCGGGAGGTGCAGCCCGTTAATGGGGTTGAGTGGGTGAGGGAGGGAAGGCTGTAGCTCCAGCTGGGCCAGGAGGGAAAAGTGGTCTGATGGGATGTGGGGGTGGGGGCAGCCAATGATGTTGTTGTCCATCAGCCAGTGGTTGTCGAGGGGTCCCAGCAGCCCAAGCACACTCATGTGTGTCCTAGAGAAGAAGATGTAGTCGATGACACCCTACACACACACACACACACACACACACACCCACGCACACACACACACACCCACACACACACATTTTAACGTTAAAAAACATAAGCTGGAAGTTTTGAAGCTACCAGAAGCTTTGGACCACGGGGACTAACATGATGTAAAGCACATTTCATTCATAATATTTCTTGTTTTGCAGCACAAGACAGTTTTTTAATGTATGCAGTGAAATGATGTTATTGGTGCAAATTCTACTTATGGTCTTGCTAAATCATCTTAACATTACCTATCTGGAACAGAAATTTGAAAAACTAAATCCTAACTACCAGTTTTAGGAATTTCACCAATTCAAGAATGTAGAAGTTATACAGTAATGGCCTATGAAACATTGATTCTAATGATAATATGGTTTCGATTTACCCCTCGCTTACACCGCCAGCTCAGTTGCGTGCGCCGTAGTCTTTTCGTAACATTAAAAGTGCGAGAGAAACTCCCACTGCAGGCGTTCACGTCCTGCGTCTGCAGACTGACCTCTGCGTCTCTGCGAATCCGTTTCGTTTGGTTCAAATTTTGACGGACACCGCAGCTGATCGTCATCACTTTCTGTGAAGTTGGGGCTATTCACGACTTAAACCGGAAACCACGCGAGCGAATTTAAAGCGCATGCGGTAAATTTTCAAAATAAAACGAACTTTCTGCTGAACTCGCCAGTTTCAGCGTGTCGTCAACATTACGTAATTCACGTGTTACTCAAAGTGTGTTGCAGAATAGCGTTGTCAGTCATAACCATGGACGAGGAGAAGCTGATCATAGAGATCCAGCACTACTCTGTCTGGGCTGAGCTTTCACAGGCTGTGGCTGGAGCAGCAGCCAGTGTAAGCCATCGGCTGTAGCTAGTCCACTCCCGCGACGCAACGAAGCCTTGGCGCTAGCGGTGTAAGCCCGGGGTTAGTCCTACTTCAGACAAAAAACATGCTGGGAAAGTGATTCCTAATCATGCTTGCATGGAAAATAAAGAGGAGCTGATTGACCACTTTTCCACAACGAGACGAGTCGTGCTTTCTGCAAAAAAGAGGGATTTCCTTCTGTCTTTCACTTTTAACTAAAATAGTCATCAGGGGTGTTGGTTTGTATAAAAAAAGTGAAACATCATAAAGTAGAAATCTAAAAAAGTGAAACTGACAAGTGAAGCTAATGCCTGCAGAGGGAACAAATGACTGACAGACACTTCTAAAAAGGGGAAACTGTCAAACCTAAAGTGTGGTTATAACCTATAATTGTATAATCAGAACACAACCATCTGAAAATGCAGCATCAGAAAACCTGGAGTTTCTATGTGGTTAAACTTTTACATCCAGACTGCTTTCATAAAACTATTCAGGTTAAAAATAAACAACATAAAAAAATCACAGCACAGAAAACAGCAGAGCATAAAATCTGTCCGAGCACACTGATCAACTTTTTTACTTGGTGCCAAGCTCAATGAAAAGTAGAAATTCACTAGGACATTCAGGAGATCCCAAAATATAACTCAACATTTTTTTTACTATGTAAAGGCTTCTCCGTATGGAAGTCTTTTCACCCCATAATTCAAAGTCATATGTATTCTTAATGGACAATTCAATTGATTATGCAATATGCATTTTGGAATTTACAATTCCATACCAAAAAATGACTTTTCAATATTTTGTTTGTTATAAAATCTATAGAATTTTAATTTGCCATGCAATTTTTCTGTCAAAATCATTGAACTGGACACAGCCGCCCCCTCCCACCTGACGATCCAAACAGGAAGTACCTGCTTGTCCCGGAAAGCTGAAACCCAACAGCCTTCAATAGAGAAATAAACCGCAGTTGCTCAGTCATTGTATTGATCAGAATAACCATTCTTACTCTGGTAAGACGATCAAACTTGACTATTTAGAGGAATTAAAAGTCGTAACAAGGTTTCCGTAGGTGAACCTGCAGAAGGATCATTACCGGAAAAGGAAAGGTGCCGCCGCTGCCGCGGAGCGTCCTTTGTCGTCCTCCTCCAGGGCCGAGGCGGACGGAGCCCCCCCGCCCGGGTCTGCTGCGGCGACGGGTGGGCTTGCTCCCCCGCCGCCCTCTCGGCCTCCCTCGCCCGCGCGCAACCAACCCCGCGCGGGTCCTCTTTCCAGACGGCCGGCGGGGGTGGCCTCTGCGCGGGGGCCAAGGAGGACCCCGCCGGCCGTCTGGGCTCGTGCGGGCTCGGCTGCCGGCGGCGGACAACCATCCGGCGAACCCACGGCACCCCCCATGCCCGGCCCGAGGCCTCGGAACCGCAAACCCCCCTCAGCGCGGCGCGGCGGGCTCACCCTGGCCGTCCGGCGCGCGCCCGTCAGGTGCCCGTACACCCCCCGCGTTCCTCCTCCGGAGGGCCGGGGAGGGCTCAAAGCCTCCCCCTGACCGGGGAGCGCCCCTCTCCTTTATTGAAACGGTTAATTTGTGAAGGGAGACCCCCTTCTTCGGCACATTACTGCACCCAAATACCACACTCCTATTCACCATTATCCCGTTTGAATCCCCAAATCCACGGCAGTCCAAATTCTATTATGTTAAGTAATTCCATGCCCAGAAAGTCATCACAACACTAGCGGATCTAGCTGTATGTTCCTGTACTGACGTCACACGACCTATGACCTACTTATCAGTGGCTGCAGAAAATCTGAGCGACCGCGCTATCTTTGAACGCTTGAAGAGAGTGCACGGGGCCGCGGGTGACAAAATAATTATACGGGGTTCATTTGTGACATAAATACTAATGTTTTATTGCAGTTTAAGAAAATTCACGATTTTCACCGTACGAGGCCTTTAAATTTGAAGGCCTTTCTTTGGTTTGTTGTTTGTTTTTTTTCTAACTTTTTAGATTTGGGCTTTTAAATTAGCAGTCTGAGCAGCTCATAGACAAGGCGAAGGACTTGACATGCGTCAGGAGGGAGTCATAGACAGATGTGGTGAACAGAACCCGACAGATTTTAGGGAACAAATGCCGGGGCAACCTTTGGAAGATATACGGTAATAATTAAAAGACCAATAAGAATGATTTAAAAATGGCTCAATGTGGGAGCTTAAAAGTGCAAACCCTATCATTCATTGGTAAAAGCCTAAATCAGAGAAGGTGGCAGCTCTCTGCAGTCTGTACCTTGAAGTCATAGGTGTAGTTGGTGTAAGGCATGAGGCTGCTGTTGTAGGCACTCTTCAGCTGGAAGCTGTGCGTGATGCTCCCATCTGAGTTGCCGTTCTTGCTGTTGCAGCTGAAGTTGGTCAAACATTCATTGTAGCGCAGCTCCTTAAAGTCCTTGTGGTTCTCGGCCACACCACCACTGCTAAGGTATTCCACCACACCTGGATTCAAGGACAGGAGGAGGGTCACAACTGATTCTCAGCAAAGACTTAATCAGCTGCACTGAGAACAGCTGCAGAAGGAGCTGAACAAACTCTGTCTGGAGACATTACAACAAAGAGATTTATAAACTCTGTTTAAGGACGGCTTTACAGAAGGAATACCAACCTTATAACAGAATATGGACCTTTTCAGTTCACGGCATCATATCTATAACTTGGTTCATCTATGAGAAGTACACTGACTTTGACTGAATAAAAGATTATAATAAAAGAACATATAATAATAATAAATACATAAATAAAATATATAATATTAAAAAAGACTAAATCAATTATTGAACTTATTGCAACTTAGAACAAACATGACCAAAAAATAAAAACAACAAACAAAGCCACAGAACCCTCACACTTAAAAGACAAACACTTGGGAGTTACTCCAGCTGCCACACTGTTACCATGGCAACAGACAAACACATGGGTTGTGTCCGAACTTTCCCCCTAATCCTTAACTACTAAAAAACTATATAATGGTGGACTATAAAGTGCCCTGGATTTTAAAGGTAATTTGAAAACGATGCTCATTACTTTTCTTTCGTTTTTATTAAAAACCGGATATGACGTCACCGATTTCACAAAGTGAAAATCAAATAAATACGAATATTTGCAGAGGTTTACCGTGTCCTGATGGTGGGAATGTAGATGGTTTATTGAAATATTTCTATTATTTATTTGTTCAAAATTGTTGGACCGCAATGCATTGTGATCTATATTTGCTAGTCTAGTGAGCATCGAGGCACACCAGTTTTTCACAAAGATTTCTGGGAAATTTTGAGTGCACTCGATTTTGGAGTTAGTAGATTGGGACAGCAATAGAAAATGGCAAATGCACTATGTAGTGAGTGGGCCAGAATTTGGACACAACCCTGGACGTCCTCCAGCTGCCACACTGTTACCATGACGACAAACACCTAGACTTACTCCAGCGTTTACACCGTTACCATTGTGACCAGGGATCGGCAACCTGCGGCCGCATGAGGCTCTTTAAGCGCTTCCTAGTGGTTCATTGGCGCTTTTTCAAAAATGTTTGAAAATGAAAAAAAAAATGTTGGAGGGAAATTTTTGGTTTTAATACGGTTTCTGTTGGAGGACAAACATGGCACAAACATCCTTTACTTTTTCCAGTTGTTACGAGATCAGTGTAGGTGCTTCCACGCCGGCTGAGTCAGTGCGCAATCAAGCGCACACCCTCAATGAAAAGTCAATGCAAACATGCACACACCAGAATTCCTGGCCCATGCGTCTGGAGCGCACGTGAGCGCACGTTGCTACGCAGGTTTTTAAGTCGGGTCGCGAGCTCCACGTACAAATCGGCACGCATTGAGCGCGCGCTGAATCTTCAGTCCGGATCAAGATTTCCACGCGCACGTCGCAGCAGCGCAGAGCAGTGACCAATCAAGGAGCCGGATTCGGGAGCTGCTTGTGGGCGGAGTCTGCTTCAAAGCACAGAAGTGCCAAACGTGATCACGAAGGAGAAATGAATCATTACGGTTTGTGTCCGGTCAGGTTAATACGACACCAAGATGAGATGAGCGCTAACCAACAGAAGAATAGAAGAAGAATCTCCTCCCCGCCACTGCGTGCGTGACCGCGCTGCTCCAGTGTAGATACCACCTGCTGAGCGTGCGTTCACAAACCTGCGTTCTTGAACGCACCGCACGCGGCCAGTGTGCAGGTGCGTGGCGGGGAGGAGATTCTCCTTCGATTGTATTTTTACTGTTCATTAGCGCTCATCTGCATCTACAACAGGGAGAACCTAAAGTAAAAGTGTTGAAAATCCCCCAAATCTTTCTGAAGACTTTTGTTTTCACAACTCTGTCCTTTTAAATGTCTGAAAAAAACTCACGCGCGCTCCAGACTTGGAGGCCAGGAATTCTGGTGTGCGCGCGTTTATATTGACTCTTCATTGAAAGTGTGCGCTTGATTGCACGCTGACGCACCCAGTGTGGAAGCACCTTAAAGGTGGACATTACATACACTTTACATTTTTGTGTTTTTTTTTAAATCCTCAAAATAAAATGACATCAAAAATCATATTTCTTATTATCTATTCTTATCCGTATATATTCTTATCTGTATTGCATTTCTTTAATTTCATCAAAGCAATGAAACAAACTGTAATTCATTCATATTGTAGTGATGGTCTCAGGCACGCTGGGCTTGCTGTCGGGTCTGGCAGAGCAAGGAATTGTGGGTTACCCGTTATTTTGCCTGTCTGACTGGAATTGGATCTAAGTTTGGGTTTTCCTCAATGTGTTCTGTTGTCTGACTGTTGAACATTTGTTGGCATTTATGATTTTGTCCTGTTATGTTTGAATTCTCCTGGAGTGAGAATGAGGGAGAGACTGATGACGACCCCCTCTCCTTGTGTCATTGAGGGATGTCAAAATAAAAGCTTGTATGTTCATCATGAGGCTATTCAGCTTTTGTCGCTGCAATTCCTCTCTAACTTGACATGAAACCAAGTTTGAGGCTAACATGACGCGAGGACACGCACCTGCTACCTCCAGCTCTGCTTCCTGTCTTTTCTTCAGTCCCACTGTTTCTAGTCCAAACAACATGGCTGGTCTCACCACAGTCTTGTACACCTTTCCTTTCATTTGTGCTGAAACTCTTCTGTCACACATCACACCTGACACTTTTCTCCACCCATTCCAACCTGCTTGCACTCTCCTCTTCACTTCTTTTCCACACTCTCCATTACTCTGTACTGTTGACCCTAAATACTTAAACTCCTCCCCCTTCTTTATCTCTTCTCCCTGTAACCTCACTCTTCCACTCTGGTTCCTCTCATTCACACACATGTACTCTGTCTTACTGCGGCTAACCTTCATTCCTCTCCTTTCCAGGGCAAACCTCCACCTCTCTAACTCCACCTCCACCTGTTCCCTGCTCTCACTACAAATCACAATATCATCTGCAAACATCATAGTCCATGGTGATTCCTGTCTAACCTCATCCGTCAGTCTGTCCATCACCATTGCAAACAGGAAGGGGCTCAGAGCTGATCCCTGATGTAATCCCACCTCCACCTTGAACTCCTCTGTCACCCCTACAGCACACCTCACCACTGTCTTACAGCCCTCATACATGTCCTGCACTGCTCGGACATACTTCTCTGTCACTCCAGACTTCCTCATACAATACCATAGTTCCTCTCTGGGCACTCTGTCATAAGCTTTCTCCAGATCTACAAAGACACAGTGGAGCTCTCTCTGACCTTCTCTGTACTTCTCTATCAACATCCTCAAAGCAAATGTTGCATCTGTAGTGCTCTTTCTTGGCATGAAACCATACTGCTGCTCACAAATGTTCACTTCTGCTCTTAGTCTGGCTTCCACTACTCTTTCCCACACCTTCATTGTATGGCTCATCAGCTTTATTCCTCTGTAGTTACCACAACTCTGCACATCTCCCTTATTCTTAAAAATGGGCACCATCACACTTCTCCTCCATTCCTCAGGCATCTTCTCACCACCTAAGATCCTGTTGAACAACCCGGTCAAAAACTCCACTGCCATCTCTCCTAGACACTTCCATACCTCCACAGGTATATCATCAGGACCAAGAGCCTTTCCACTCTTCATCCTCTTCAAAGCCCCTCTCACTTCACCTTTACTAATCTTTCTTACTTCCTGCTCCACAACCGTCACCTCTCCTACTCTTTGTTCTCTCTCATTCTCTTCATTCATCAACTCTTCAAAGTATTCTTTCCATCTTTCCATTACACCACTGACACCTGTCACCACATTACCATTCCTATCCTTGATCACCCTAACCTGCTGCATGTCCTTCCCATCTCGATCTCTCTGCCTTGCTAGTCTGTACAGGTCAGTCTCTCCCTCCTTACTACCCAACCTAGCGTACAAGTCATCATAAGCTCTTTGTTTGGCCTTTGACACCTCTACTTTCACCTTACGCTGCATCTCCCTGTACTCCTGTCTACTCTCCTCAGTCCTCTCAGTGTCCCACTTCTTCTTAGCTAGTCTCTTACTCCGTATACACTCCTGCACCTCCTCATTCCACCACCAAGTCTCCTTATCAACTCTCTTTCCTGATGACACACCAAGTACACTCCTACCTGTCTCCCTGATCACATTAGCTGTAGTTATCCAGTCATCTGGGAGTACCTCCTGACCACCCAGAGCCTGTTTCAACTGTTTCTTAAAAGTCATGCAACAATCTTCTTTTTTCAGCTTCCACCAGTTTGTCCTCTTCTCTGCCTTTGCCCTCTCTTTCTTCATCTTCTTCACCACCAGAGTCATTCTACACACCACCATCCTGTGCTGTCTGGAAACACTCTCACCAACCACTACTTTACAGTCACTGATCTCCTTCAGATTACACCGTCTACACAAGATGTAGTCTATCTGTGTGCTTCTACCTCCGCTCTTATAGGTCACTCTATGTTCCTGTCTCTTCTCAAAGAATGTATTCACTATCGCCATTTCCATCTTTTTTGAAAAATCAACCACCATCTGTCCTTCTACATTCCTCTCCTGGATACCAAACCTGCCCATCACCTCCTCATCACCTCGGTTTCCTGCACCAACATGACCATTGAAATCTGCACCAATGACAACTCTCTCATTTCCAGGGATGCTCATCATCACTTCATCAAGATCCAACCAGAACTTCTCCTTCTCTTCCAGCTCACATCCTACCTGTGGGGCATACCCACTAACAACATTGAACATGACACCCTCCATTTCTATCTTCAGACTCATCACTCTATCTGACACTCTTTTTACCTCCACAACACTCCTAACAAACTCCTCCTTTAGGATAACTCCTACTCCATTTCTCTTCCCATCTCCACCATGATAGAACAACTTGAACCCTGCTCCTAAACTTCTAGCCTTGCTACCTTTCCACCTGGTCTCCTGGACACACAGTATGTCTACCTTTCTCCTCTGCATCATGTCCACTAACTCTCTACCCTTTCCTGTCATAGTTCCAACATTCAAAGTCCCAACTCTCAGTCCAACACTAGTGACTTTCCTCTTCTCTCTCTCCCTACGAACCTGCCTTCCTCCTCTCCTTCTTCCACCAACAGTAGTCCAATTTCCACCGGCACCCTGTCGGTGAACAGCACCGATGGCGGTCGTTGTTAACCCGGGCCTCGACTGATCCGGTATGGATTTCGTAGGTCTGATTCGCATATTTGATTTGGCAAGATTTTACGTCGGATGACCTTCCTGACAACCATCTGTATTTATCCGGGCTTGGGACAGGCACAATGAGACCCTGGCTTGGGCCCCCTCGTGGCTACATTGCAAGTGAGTTTGCAGATAGTTTTCTAAATTCTTCTTTCTTGGTCGTACAGACCAGAGGAAGCCCAGCTAGAAAATTCTGCGCTAACGTTCTGCTCAATGACATAAACACAGCAGAGAGCAATTGTTATGGAAGCAGCTCTGTCCCCAAACTTTAACCTGTCACAACATTTACAGCTATTATCACTGTGTTTGAAATCTTAACAGTTTGTCTTTGATGATATGATCAAAGTTCTTAAGTTTAAAAATGTTTCTTGTATCAGCTAAAGATTCTACCTGGAGCCTCATTCTCAAAGTACTATGAAATCATATTTGGATCAGGGCCGGATCTAGCCAGCCCTGTTGGGGGTGCAAACAGAATACCAGGGGGGGTTACAGTGTAAAATCCTCCCAAGCCCCTAAAAAGTCCCAATCGGATAAAAATACTGTTTTTAGAGTTTATAACATGTCTGGGATAATTATGTCAAATACAATGACTGAATTTCAATTTACAAAATCCTTAAAAATAGTTTTTTTTTTGTTTGTTTGTTTTTCTGTATCGTCCATTCACCTATTGTTTCTTTTTTTCCTTTTTTTTCTTAATAGTTGCTTCTACATTTTATGAATTTGCTGTTTCTTTTGTTTTTTAAATTGACAACTCCATCTCTTGTTTCTGTTGTTGTCTTTCTGTATTGATTTAATTTTTTTCTTTTAGTACAGATCATCAACTTTTTAACTTTTTCAAAGGGACTAAAGATGGAAATTAGCTTGAAAGGCTATAATCTTAGGTCATGTCCACACTTAGGCGGGTATTTCTACAAACGCATATCTGCTGACCTCCGTTTTACAAAAAGTGTTGCGTCCACACATGATCGTTTTAAAAATAATTCCATCCACACGTCCCCGCATACATGCGCTCTTGGACGCGGTTATGAGCTTGCCAGAACAGTAGTTGACAGTGTTTCCATTAACTCTGAAATTTAGCTAATTGGAATTTCGATAATAAATCCTCCTAATGGAAACACCACAATTTCGAAAAAAAACTCGCATTTTTCGAAAAAAAGGTTTTTGCGCTTGGAGGAGGTGATTTTTGGGGCGTATTGAAACAGACATTTTTCGCAAAACTGTTTTGGAAACACTTTTTTTTCGAAATAGATGCGCCTCCTTGTGTGTCTGTCCTGAACGCAACACAGCGGGCGGCAGGAGAGATCTAACAGCTTCACAGCTTCATATGCAGCTGCACTTCTGCAGCTTGGAGTCTGAAGATGCTGAAGCCTCGTTTGAGGAAAAGCGCGAGTGCAGGGACAGAAACTTAAATGAATCTCGTCGTGTTTTAGACAGAAAAAGGTCCAGCAGCTTACTTGTTAGAATGGTTATTTTTTTTTAAAACCGCTGGACAGGTTTCTCACCTGAGACTGTCAATAGACTCTGCGCGGCACGCGCTCTCCAGACAGAGCTGTGACGTCACCGCAATGCTCCTTTTTTAGTGAATCAAATAAAAAAATACTTGTTCTCATTCATCGTCGTGTTTTTAATGACTTATCGCGTGAGTTGGTTTGTGCTTTATCGCAAAATGATGATTTAATGGAAACATTGTCGCAAAAAGTGACGTTTAAAAACGTAAATCACCGGATATTCATGTCCACACGCAGACGCAAAACCGGAGTTTTCCAAAATCTTCACTTTGGCTGGAGTTTTCCAAAATCTTCACTTTAGCTGGAGTTTTCCAAAAGCACCGTTTTCAGTGACTGAAATCTTCGGTTTCGTGTGGATGATAGGGCAAAACGTATAGAATTATATTTTTATATTTGTTTTAGCAGATACCTGCCTACGTGTGGACAAGGCCTGAGTGTGAGCTGCATTTTTAAATGTTTTATCAGTATATGCTGTCCCTGTCTTAAATAAACAATCAATCGATTACTCAGTACACTAAATATTATTCAACATCAGGATGATTATTTAAATATGATAATGTATTTTCTTTATAGACATGAGTTTGTTTTTTAGTAATAGGCTACATAATAGTAAATAACTGATGTAAAAATGAACAAGATTTCAAATAATCTGTAATATATGTTATTGTTGCCTTTAAAAGTTAACTTTATTTCAATTTTATTTATTTCTCTGTGACAATGGACATTAAATTAACCGAGCAGCTATTTTTTATCTGTTGTCCACGGACAAATGTTAAAAAATATATATATATTATAAAACATATATTAAAGTTTATACTAAGGAGGAGAGGCATATTAAAATTCAATGGAGTGTCAAAGACGACCCCAACCTCCTGCTCTCATTCAGTCCCACTGTCCGCCTTCATCCCCCGCCTGTAGCTGCCTGGTCTCACCGACATGCAGGCGAGTCATCTCAAACACAGCTAATGCTCCGGTACTGTTAGCTTCACTGCTACAAACAGCGTTAACTTTAGCAACCACAAACCTGAACATTGTCAACTCTCGCTTTTTCCTCCGAACTCCAACAAAGAGAGCAACAGATGAGGACAAGAAGGAGTTCAAATGACGGTTAATCGAGTCATTTCAGCGACAAACAGCAGAAAATTCAAATAGCTCTGCTGCTGAGAACCGCGTGTCTCTGCCGCTGAGTCTGAGTGCGCTGAGCGACGGAGTGAGAGAGGAGGACCCGAGTGAAGCGAGAGGCCACGCCCTCCCTTGGATCTACCAATCAGCACTAGCAGCTAGTTTGAATGGGAGCCAGAGAGAGCAGAAAGCACTCTGTTTTTCTTGTTTGCATGGCATCACGTTTGGGGGGGCAGTCCTGAAATTTGGGGGGGGCATGGCCCCACCTTGCCCATGCCTAGATCTGGCCTTAATTTGAAGGTACATTTTGAATGCAATTGAAATTTATTTACCATGTATTTAATCCAAAATAAAAGTTGTAGATTCATTTGAAAATGTCGTAAAGGGTTTTTTTTAGTACCTTGAGGCGTTTTTAATAGGGAAAGGGCTTTGTTAATCTTTGTTCATAAACTTTATCAGTGATTCATGCCATTAAACATCATTCTTCGCCCTCCTTTTTGGGCTTGGATGACAAAGCATTTACAAGCTCAGTTATACAGATTTTAGCTCAGAGGCAGAATAAAAAAATCATGGATATTTTGACAGAAATGCCTCATCTGTAACAGAAGCAGGTGCAATTCTTGCTCTATTTACAGATTAATCTTTATAGATAATAAATATTGAAATATAAAATATTATCAGATATCTAAGCTTTTATTCGAGCCATATTTTTTGAAAATCGATTAAGAAATGAGGGAGCTAGCCCGATTTTTGTGGTTGATGTCTGCCTGTCCGCCATTGAAACAGCAGCGTTCTGCTGCCATGACTCAAAGCATAACAATGGCGCCTGTGTGCGCACGTCTATGTCTATAGCAGCGAATAGGAAAGAGCCAATCCAGTAAAATATATCAATGGTCTATACTGAACCTGATATAAAATTAAACACTGACACAGAAGCTAATTGTGTGCTGTGTTTGTGTTGTAGGTGCTCACTAAAGGTTTAACTTCAGAAAAATGAAAAAAAAAACAAAAAAAAAACACATTTGTCCATGTCTTCCTTTCAAATGTGCAACACTTTGGTCAGTTTAGTTTTGTGTCGGCTTCTGGCTCTGTGACGTGTTGCCATGTTACCATGACAACAAGCCGCATCACATATCAGTCAGCTTTATGTAAGAACGATCTAAATCGAAGACATGACAAGAATAAAGTACTAAATATGGATTGACGCTTGCCATCGGACTGCTTAGGCCTCCGCGTCCTGCGATAATTTCTCATAATGAACACTTCGTCGGGTATTATCCCTCACTTAACACTGATGTTCACCAAATCACTATCTATGAGGAGAAAAAATATTTGTGTTATCATCCATATTCTCTGAAAATTAGCCTAGAATTCATCATTTCTTTCAGGGTATGTAAACTTAAGAGCCAAACACTTGTGTACACTGCCAAACAAAAGGCTTTTACTGTGACTGAACATGCAGCCACAGCTGTTTGTTCAGCAGAATACCCACCGCACAAACTGAGAATGAACATGTCTGTCAGAGGCTTTACCAGAGTCAGGCAGCGAGTTGAGGTCAGCACAGAGGACGATGGGGATGGCGGACAGGTCAGAAGCTGGCAGGCTGGCAGTCAAGGAACTAGAGGCCCTCTCAGCAATACTATTCAGCTCAGACAGAAACATCATGGTCTGTATCAGCTTCACGTCTGAGTACTCTGGGTCCCAGTGCATGTGGGCATTGGCCACCAGGACCAGCTGCTTCTCCTGTGGGGGTTTTGACCCTAAGGCAAAGGAAAGAGTGTAGATCTTAAGAAAGCAGGCAGCCAGAGGGGGGAAACAAAGTCAATGTCTGATCAGGATCAGAGTTCATTTAAAAAAAACCCAAGAAATAAGAACATTTCATTTCTACGGCAACTTCAGAAACATATTTAACAGTTAAAAAAAAGATCACTGTATTTCCCGGACCATAAGTTGCATTTTTTTCCTATACATTAGAAAGGGGTGCGACTTACACTCAGACGCGACTTATTTATGATTTTTTTTAGACATCAATAGGTTCAGATATTCTTTATTTTCTCCACTACCAGTTGCCTTTTAGCGGTTGTTTTCCACTAACAACCACTAGAGGGCGCTGTAGGTTTGTGCATCAGTATTTGCTGCTGACAGAAACGCAGAAGAAGTTCCGTTCAAAACAAACATGGCTGAGAATCTGATCGTTCTCCTCATGGATGTTATGATGTTCTTCAGATTTTCATCAAGATATTATTGTTGTTTTTATTTTTGTCTCCTTGGACTCTCCTTGGACAGAAGAGCAGCTGAAAACAGTCATTCAGGTGGCTAGAAGATAACCATCGCCGCATAAGAAAAGGAAAAAGACTGAAAAACCCAGACATGGAGACATGATTATAGATGCTTTAGAGCTCTAGAGCTCTTCAAAATAAATAACTTAACCTCTCAATATTGTCCGTATCTTCCGTGTATTAACAAGAAACACAGTCAAATCCTCCATCAGGTAACGACGAGGCTAAAAGATAGCTTCTCCACACGCAATGGGAGCGTCTAGTTTACCAACACATTTTGGACAAACATTGAGCACTAAATTTAACACATGTCAAAAGAGGGAATTCATCAATCTCGTTTGGTGTCAAATGCAACAATTAACGTCAGGCTTGTTAAATTTGTTCATAAATGTTGGACTTTTTTCTTCAAAGTGCGACTTATGTACCGGAGGGACTTATAGTTTGGAAAATACGGTATGAACAAACTCATCAAAAATATGAAAAAATGGCTACATTCAATCTAAGCATGTATAAGCAGTTATAAGAACATCCAATGTGACAAATTGTTTTACAGTCAGATATATCGACTGTGAAACAATAAATGAATCAACTTAATCACTTGATCGATTTATATTCCTACGATCTGTCTGACTTTAGTTGTGAATTAAATTGAATCGACATTCACTGTTAAAAAAAGTTTTAAAAAGAAAAGAATAGATCTATAATAGAGCTTAAAGAAAACATTTGGATTAAGGCATGGTAGGTTTAGTTTACTATAATGTAAAGCTAGATGACGAAATCAATTTAATCGATTAATTTGAATTTGTTCTGACGGATGTATTTTTGGGAAAAAGGAGATTCTATTTTCCCATCTCTGCTCCCTTGGGCTTCCATTGTTCGGAGTAAGATGATCCCACCCGTCTCTCACAAAGCACGGATGTGAAAGTGGCAGCCAGGAAAGAGGAGCTAGCTCGGCGAGGCAGATACAGAGAAAAAGGCTTGTTTCAAAACAAAAACAGGCCTAGCTGTTATATTCAGAGTTTAAAGTTAGACGACTCCAAAAACATGTTCATCCCATGTATGAATTGCCTTTATGCTATTTCATTTTCTAAAAAAAACAAAGTAAGTCTCTTCATTTAGGTTTAGACTACAGGTGACTAATAGAAACCCCTCTTCTCACGGAGGAGTTTCAGCAAGAAAACTGACTGTTTTTGATGTATAGGAATATCTCGAGTTCAAAGAGGTCATTAGTGTTTTGCTTTTATAAATAGGCCTCAGGGAGCAAATGTTTTGAGTGTGTTTATGTGTCTATCAATCAATCAATCAAGATACTTTATTAATCCCCCGGGGGAAAATTCATTGTTTTTCAGTACAACCAAGAACAAGACAAACAGAGAGAAGTGCACAGACAGTTCAAGGCTCATTGCAGAAGCGTCCACTGAGCGGCGCCCCTTATCACTATTACATTAGTCTATGGGTTTTGAAATGCTTTAAAGTTTAAAAAAAAATAATTGAAGGCTTTTATTTTGTTTTTTCCTACTGATTTGGATTGACAACCTCAACTCAATTTTAATTCCTATTTTTGAACAAGAACAACAAAAAACAAACTACAAAATAAACAAACAAATAAAAAAGAGACAATGCAAATTATCCCACAAACAATTTCAGATTGAACAAGAATGTTCAGAGTTTGAAAAAGGGGCTTTGGATGAAACTAAAAGCTCAAAGGGTAACCAAACCCTAAATAAACTTTGTCTGCTGTCCTCTATAAATGAGTCTTTAAAAGTGCTGTCGTTGGCCATTGCCCAATTTTTGACACATTAAATAAACTTCAAAAGGATTAATAATGTCAGACCAGAGGACAAATTAATGTCACTGGCAGAGATTGGAAACTTGTTTGATTCTTCAAAATATAGTCAAAAACTGTCTATCTGCTGCCCCCTACAGATCAGAACCGGATAATGGAAACTATGTAAAACCATAAAATGAAAGACCTCAGTATGTGAGGGATTATACAAGATCACCTCTTTTCAGGCAATAAAACAATCTCTACTTGACTTTAGTTAATAAGGACTATATTTAATGAATCAAATGCGGCTCGAGTATGCGTTTGTTTTTTAAATCTATGCATTTCTTTATTTCTGGAACAGGTTTGAGAAATCTGTGTGATTATTTTTCTTCGATTATCAACAATTATTGCTCAAAATGAATCAAATCAAATTATATTGAATCAGATGACTGACTTCCCCAGGCTCTGCCCTTTAGATCAAAACTCAACATAGTTCAAACGGTTTGTTTTTAAACTACAAGGCAGCTCCAAAATATATTAGTTACAATACCTGCACACAGACGGCTGACAGTGTGTTCTCCTTGTGCCCATCATGCTTTGGAGGCAATCAAGGTGCAACATAGGGAGACAAATAGACACTCTCTATACGACCTCAGTTCCCTCATGTGTGGGATTTGATCAGAGAACAAGGTTGTTGTTTAGCAGCAGCTGTAAGAGCATGCAGCAAATGCACTGCAAAAGTACTTGCCCAGCCCTGGTGGAAATACTGTGAGCTAAAAACTTTTTCCAACTTAGGATGGTCTGCATTCACACAGGTTTGAACTAAATCTGAGCTCAGGTGACAAGATGGCGAGGACTGAGCTGTGCAGAGGAGTAAAATCCTCAGAGAAGAGCAGGGAGTAGCAGTCAGTTCTCACCAGCAGAGAACAGGTCTTTGTTAACCTCCAGCAGAACAGCCACTCCAATGTTGTCTTTGGTCATCACTCTGTTCAGCATGACCTCCGAGCCCTCAGAGTTGGCCATGGCCACTTGATTGAACTCCACAGTGTGTTTTTGAATTAGAGTAAACCTGCAGGAACGTTGAAAGAGAGACTTTTCCAATGTTTGGTTTATTTAAATCCGACTCAAAAATCACATTTTCATGCCCTAAATTCTTACAACACAACGGACAGACTCACTTTTGTGTCTTGAAGAACACTGCGCAGCCATCCACGTGCTTCCGCTCCTGTTCAGACACCAGTTTGGCACGAGATTTGGGACAGAAGTAGCCGTCATAGCCATGAGCCTTTAAATTTTCCAAGAAGAATGTGTAGTACTGCTCTGTCTCCACCTCCTGTGGGCATAGACAGAAAGGGATTGCTCTTTTTTTAAATAAGTTCACTTTGGAATACTTTGATTCAGATAAATATTCATGTAGCGGAGGAGACATATCTTTCAGAAAACTGCATACATTTTACTTAAGTAAGCTAAGTGTCCAGTAGGTGGCAGCACTGGCAGACTTCAGCAGCCTCATGGATGAAGGACAGAAGAGAGAATCAGCATGTCCATAAGTAAAAGCTGATTTTTAAAAATTCCTTAACAGCGGGCCTGGAAGAGCTGCATCCACACAACGCCACTGAAAACCTGAAGCTGCTTCTTCTGATGTGCAGTCTTCTGACCTGCTCTTCCTGTTTTGCCAAAAATATCAAGAAAATCCCAATTCAAAAAGGACACAGTTAACTATTAATTAATGGATGCCACAGACTATATCCTTGTCGCTGTAGACCATTCACATATTTTAGTAGGGAGCACTAAGTTCATCTGAGCAGAGTTTCATGGGGCTGCATGCTCACTAGGGCTGGGAATCACTGGGTACCTCACGATACGATACGCGATACATGGCTCACGGTATCAATAATATCGCGATACTGCGATAGTTGGTAAAAATCCTCTCTAATAACTAACATTATATAGAAGAACATGTTTTTTGGGAAAATATATCCCTATTGCCCTGCGACAGACTGGCGACCTGTCCAGGGTGAACCCCGCCTTCGCCCATCAGTAGCCGGGATAGGCCCCGGCACCCCCGCGACCCCGACAGGGAAGAAGCGGCCAAGAAGATGGATGGATATATCCCTATTTATCTTTTTTAGCTTAAACACAATCATAATAAACAACTGTTCTTATTTTGTGCTACAAATTATATAGACAGTTTTGTGCAACATTGCTGAAGTCAGTAATACTATGTCTTTGACAAACATTGACAACAACTGAATTGGAATTATCTGTCAAATTTAATGTTAACAATAGTAAACATGATCAGCAGTGACACTACTTAGTGCAGAATTGTTGTAAACAACAGAACAAAAATTAAATAATTCAAGTGGCGACAGCTATCTACCTCTAAAAGAACGTCACTCCAAAGGATGATGAATATAATGTTTTACAGCCTCTCTCAAAATTGACCTAATTTTTTGTGCACTTTTCTCTCACTTGAAAAGGGCTGAGCATCCAAAAATGAAGGATGATTTACTCAGACTACTTTTCCAATCTTTGTTTATTTTCCATGTGGTCAGTCAGTAGTCAATAGGTTAAAAACCCTAAAACACACATGATAATGGCAATAAATATTTACTAATTCAAATTCTATTACAGAATAGCAATAAAAAACTTTAATCAATAATAATTTATATACGTCCTAATTTTACAGTGAATTAATTTACTTTATTTTAATTACATTTTTGTTTAAGTTCATACATCAAATCCTACATCTTTTATTTAAGAATGACTTTAAATTAACATTAGCAAAAAGTAATTACATTAATTTGAAAACTTCACACCATAAATTTACCAAAGTTACACCGTACACCAACAAGTTAAACATGGAAGTGCATGAAAACAAAAATTCCGACTGGTACCTGAAGTGTACACAATAGTGAGACTGAGATGGTTTGGACATGTTCAGAGGAGAGACAGTGAATATATTGGTAGAAGGATGCTGAGTCTAGAGCTGCAGGAAAGAGGTCTAGAGGAAGACCAAAGAGGAGGTTTATGGATGCAGTGAATGAAGACATGAAGGTGGCTGGTGTTAGAGTGGAGGATGCAGAAGACAGGCTTAGATGGAGAAAACTGATTCGCTGTGGGGACCCCTGAAGAGAAAAGCTGAAAGGAAAAGAAGAAGATCTGAAGTACACACAATTGACTGCGAAGCACACGCCTAGTTCCCACAGGACACCGATCAAACAGGAAATAAGTGATCATGGTCATTCTAGCACTCAGAGAGAGTCACTTCTTACCGGCTGCCTCTGCTACAGGTGGAGGATAAATGCTGACAGGTAGACATGCTTTACACACACGCTACAGAGCCTGTATCTCGCCGGTGCTTCTCCCGAATGAAGTGTGTGCATCGCTATTAAGAGACAGTTGCAGCGCGCCCAGCTGCTCAACAGTTCCGCCGCGCGACTCAGACGCTCAGCACAACAGCCTCTTGAAATGAAAATATAATATCAATACTTGGTGAGAACCCATCGAGAATTGATCGCAGGACTAAATATAGCGACATATTGCATTATCGATATTTTGGAACGAGATCCCGACTACAAGCGGCTGAAATGAGTTTTTTCCTGAGGGTGGCTGGACGCTCCCTTAGAGATAGGGTGAGAAGCTCAGTCACCCGGAGAGAGCTCGGAGTAGAGCCGCTTCTCCTCCGCATCGAGAGAAGCCAGTTGAGGTGGCTCGGGCATCTGGTCCGGATGCCTCCTGGACGCCTCCCTGGAGAGGTGTTCCGGGCATGTCCCACTGGGCAGAGGCCCCGGGGAAGACCCAGGACACGCTGGAGAGACTATGTTTCTCGGCTGGCCTGGGAACGCCTCAGGGTCCCCCCAGAGGAGCTGGAGGAAGTGGCCGGGGAGAGGGAAGTCTGGGCATCTTTGCTTAGACTGCTGCCCCCACGACCCGGTCCCGGATGAAGCGGAGGAAGATGGATGGATGGATGGATGGATATTTTGGCACACCCCTAACGCTCACCAGACTAACAGCAGACTGGTCTCTGAACTATCAGACCACAGAGAGACGTTAGCTGTGTTGATGGAGATTCTTGATTATGCTAAAGGCAAAGATTGTAGCTGTTCACACTCATAGGGTTTACAGCTTTTAGGACGAGCAGCCTCTCACTCCTCCATCATTCCTTCACTCACCTGAAGGCTGATGATGTCGGCATCACAGTTAGTGATTTCCTCCATGATGCCTTTCTTTCTGTACTCCCAGTTCAAGGCCCAGGAGGGGCAGTAACCGTACAGCTGCCTCGTGGCGTATTTGTCACACAGCACATTGTAGCACATGACTGTGAACACAGCTGCAGTGAGAATAACACACAAGAGAAACACAAGTTTGTTTTAGACAACTTTCATTATAATACACTTCTAAGAATGGACACCTGACTTTGTTATTCCTTTCTTATGTGAAAATTCAAACTAGGCAGTAATACAGGGCTCTAGAGTGTGGCTATTTTAGTTGCATGTCTTACCAGATTTCCAATGGTGTGCCTAAAAAAAAAACCATGGTTGCACCGGTGCACCCAGCAGTTTTGTGGGAAAAAAAGACTGTATAAAGGACTCCGTTATTAATGCTATTTCTAAGTTTCCTCAGAGTTGCTGTTCTGCTTATCAGATGATAAAGTCACACATGCTCGTTCAGGGTGTGATGACATCCTCTACCCTGCTTCAATTAACGGAGAAACTACTAAAGAAGGAGGTTCCACATTATTCAGTAGATCAGCATTTTCAATAATATGGGAAAGAAAAAGGATCTCTGCTGCTGAAAGTTAGAAATGGTCTTAGACAAGGTATGAAAACTTTGGATAATTCACAAAACCTAAGCATGATCATGGAACTATGAGGAGGTTTGTGTCAGATTCAGACACACACAGGCTGGTGCAGATAAAGACAGAAAGAGTTTTTGCCATAGACTGTAAAAATAATGGACCGAGCGAGCACTGAGGTCCCCCATTGGAAATGCATTACTTCCTCTCCTCGCGAAAGTAGGCCGAACATGAACATGTCATTCTGGTTTCTGAGAGGTGAAAACGTGACGTCTCTAATGTGAATGTTCTCTAAATGTTAATGAGGAACTCATATTTGAACATCTTTCACTTTAAGAAGGGGCGGAGACCACAGAGAACTCTAAGTTTCCTGAAGAAAACCTGCTACCGACCAGGTTTCGTTCACAGACTCAGTTACCATAGTGATTGATTCTGAGTTCAGCTTAACCGGCTTCTTGGAGCGGGCCCCAGTACAGATTGGATATCTACACCTGTCTTTCTTTGCAACTGTGATCAGATTTGTGGAAGGATAATGCAGGAGTTTGGTAATGCTACTGAAGTGATGCTAAGAAAGTTCCTAATACTGTATACTGAGGTCAAACGTGGAGGAATACTGATGGTATTAACCCTTCCGCTCTCCTTGGCTTGTTTACATTAAAAGTGGGGTCATCTGCACCCCACAAAGACAGTGCGCTGAACTTTTTTTATCATTGATTTTTGAGTTTCACTAATGTCCATGGCAGACATAAAATCCTGTTAACCTTTGTCCACATTTGTCATGAAAGGAATTACACATCAATATGTGGGTGGAGTCATCTGGACCTCAAAGAGAGCAGAAGGGTTCAAATCTGAATACCGCCCAAGCCTATCAAACACCCACATTATGAATGGAGCCTGCGGGATTCATGCCGCTCTCGAGACAATCTGAACCACTTCATGAATCAGTCAGCCAGCGAGGCTTCAGGCATTTTCATTTTCAGCTCCTCTCCTAAACGTAGTAAGCCTCTGCGCACCGGGAAACTGTGTGATTGATAATAGAACGGTTCAACTTTTTCAGATTTTAAATACTCCTTTAGGTGTTTTCTTCTGTGTGGATCTGTAACCAGAGATCAGTACATCAGATCACACCCAGGAAAGTTCTGTCTTTCTTTCTAAAAAATAGCACTGGTCTCTTCTCTGCAACCTTACTGGGGCATGTAGCTGCTCATTGTAAGCTGTACAGGGCAACAAACCTCACCTGAGGGGGTGGTTGGGTCTCGTTCCTTCAGGGTGATCCAGGGTCTTTGAGGAAGCTGCTCAGGGTGAACTGCACATCAGATACAGAGTGAGAAGTTTGGATTTGTTCATGATAGTGGAGCAAAGAAAGTCACACCTGCTGTGTTCAGGTTTACCACACATGGATGATCTCTAACAAAGAGCATAGTTATGAGAAGCTGAGAGTCATTTACCTGCGAGATTGTCCAGCATGTAGTTCAAAAGCTTCCTGGTTCCGTCAGATTCCTGGTACAAGTTCAAGATGTCCTGGGACAAAGGATTCCCTGAGAAACAGGCGATTCCTAATGAGCAGGCACTTAGACACGACTGAATTTTGTGCTTCCAAAGAACAGTAAAATCTAAATCTTACCTTTTAGGCCAAGATTTTGCAGTTGGAAAAGCCTACCAAGCTCATAAGGCAGAACTCGTAAAAGATTGTTGTTCAAGAGTAATTCCCTGCCGGAGAAAAGACGAGAAGCTGTCAACGACCTGTCCTTGTTTGACTGGGAGGACGTTATGACTTAGCCCTAAATTTACAGAGATCTGATGCTTATCAATCATTAAGAGTGGTCTCTGCTCTGTGTGAGATTAACACCGTCATCGTGGTAGTAGTGAGTCAGAGTCTAACATGCCTGAACACAAGCTCTATATCACCCATCTACTCATACATTTCCTTCATTCTTGCAAGTGTTTTGTTGTGATTGATATGGATTATATGTTGTGTGTTGATGTTTGGGTCTCTGTTGTTTGTTGCTTTTTGTTTATTCTTAGGGACCTGGTCTGCAAATTAGCTGTTAGCTAGATGGCCTGTGGACACGGCATCGGTTACATTTGAACTGTAACAATGGTTTTTGTCCTGTCCCTTTCAAATAAATAAATTAAATTAAATTAATTAAAAGAATCATCCCATATGATCAACCCCAGTATCCGGTTATCATGTTTTTGTCGTCACATAAACAGACTCTGTGTCTTCAGGCCACACAACAATCCCCACTCCCCGGCTCTCTGGGCATGTGAGGTTTGTCTTTATCCACAGACCTTGTTTCATCTGAACAAGTGATTCATCTTTAAATCCAATTTTGGAAAAAAAAGCACAAGCATAACATTAGCTGGAAGCTGGAGACATTTTCTTCGGGGAAGCCCTTAACCCTGAAGATGTAAACTTGTGGTTTTTGGACCAAGAATGCAGCAGCCATCTATGACCCTCCATCTTCTCCAGCCTTGTGTGTGAATCAGATGTGTACCTGAGAGAAACCATGTTGCCCAGTTCAGAGGGCAGACTCCGGAGCTTATTGGATGATAGGTTCAGGTAGACCAGGTTGGGCAGCTTGGCAATGTCAGGCGGAATGCGAGTCAGGTTGTTATCGTTGATGTGCAGCGCCGTCAGGTGGGTTAGCTCCCAAAGAGAGCTGCTCAGACTCCTCACCCGCCCTGATCACAGAACACAAGCGAGGCTCAGTCTGAAGCTCACAGTACTTTCACTGCTCAGTCTTCAGAGTTATGTGACCATGCTCTTTAAACCCATGTTCTTTTGTGTGGTGTAGACCAGGGGTCCTCAAACTTGTTATTGTGAGTGCCACTAACTGCTTTCTTCTCTGACAGGGGGCTGGGGTCGGTTACAGAACAAGTGTAACAATCACAGTGTATGTCTAAACGTAAACTATTGTTTTTCCAGAAAGCCACACACAACCATATTTTAACAATCTGTAATCTTCATAGAGAAAATAAATCCAAATCCAATCCAAAAATTAAACCACTAAATCAGGAATCGTCTTTTGAGACGTTGGAGAGCTTCAGCTCCACACTCAGAGATCTTCTTAGTCATCTGGATCTTTTGGCTCTTGAGGTCATTTTGTTGTTTTATTTAACTTATCAATAATTATGTAAACGTATGCACTAAATGAGCAGCTAATGTAAAATGATATTTATATTTATAAGTGTAAAATATGTTGAAGATTTTATTTATCTCCCAGGTAAAATGTACAAACGATAAAAGCAAAAAAACAATTATTTACTATTCAATTTTTAAAGTGAACCAACACAAAACACTAAAACCACAACCCAAAATACTAATTATAATGTGCAAAACAAAAAGAAAAAAAATAAGAAAAACTAATCATGGTAAAGGTTGGAATTTAGAAAAAGCAAATATCTCATCTTTGTGAATCCGATCTGGTTTCTTCTGTCAGTAATGATCTGATCTGTTCTGGAGAAAGTTGTTCTTGGGTGTCTGCACTGGTTGATTGTAAAGTCTGGTCTGTTTGAAATTCTTTTCTATCAGAATCTAAATTCTGTCTTCCTTTTATCAATATCACTGAAATGGTTCCAGTTCTTGTTCTTTTTTCAGGGTCTCTCATTTTTTAAGTTTTTGTGTTGATGTTGGTGGTCATTGTTACACCTGCTGCGCTCTGGCTCTCCCTCATGTGCGCATGAAACGGTAACATGCTTTGGGGGCTGGGCCAAATGTGGAGGCGGGTCGGATCCGGACCCCGTGCTGTAGTTTGGGGACCCCTGCGTTGCAGGAACGTGAGGTCAGTGGAAGGCAGTACGGCAAGCCAAAGGTTTCAGAAATTGCTTGGAAAAGCGGGTATGGCAGCGCCTCACCTGCACATGTACCAGCGGATGGTAATAATCATTTGAATTACTTAAATGTTCCCACAGTTAGTTTTAATACAACAATTAATACAAAAAAAGAAATGTCTGTTACCTTAATGAATACAGAATCAAAATAAATATATTAAACCATATTCTTTATTTTCTTTTTTTTTTACTTCCTGTCATGCAAAAAAAATATTGGATTTGGCCCATGGACCGGGATCCCATTTAGATTTTGGCCCTTGGAGCGAAAAAGTGTGCGCACCCCTGCTGTAACAGCAGCATCTGCGGGACAGCTAATGCCCCTCAGCGGGACATCTGAACCCAGACATGGTGACGTGCACTGATGCTTTTATTCAGCTCTTCAAGGCTCCTCAAAGCACCTTTGATGCATGTTAAAACAAAGACAGCGTACAGTACATGGATATGATGCCAATAGTAATCGGTGTGGACAGAATTGATTTCAATAATGCTCACGAGAGGAACGCAGCAGGGGAGGAGGAGGGGTGATCCGCGGTATGAGTGTGGCCTGAGCCGGATAACGGATCACGGATTATGCATGACACGCATAGTTTCACCCATAGCTGCAGGCAAAGAAAGTGCTAACAGCGCCACCCAGAGGCCAAGAGTATATTACAGCCATAGAGGTTTGGAACATCGCAGAGAATCAGTGGGTTTCTGCTTCCGAGACTTGGCGAGCTAAATTTGGGCACCCATGCTTTAGACCAGAGGTCGGCAACCTAGGGCACATTGGCACGCCAAGGTACGACAAAAATACACACCTGATCTGTCGTCTGTTTGCATTTTTCAGTTTAGTAAAGAGTGAGCCTCTCTACTTACAAGGATCTTTGATCCCCCATCACGTCACAAGGAAATGGTCCATTCACGCAGCGCTGTGACTGTGACCCCGGCCACTGATATAAATGCGTGGCTTTTTTTTTTATTTACTAAAACAATGTACTTTACTCCCAGCGTCAGTCTTCGTGAACAGGGGATTTAAATTCATGCGCAACGTAGGGCTGGGCGATATGGGAATTTTCATTTTGCGATATCGTTTTTTTCATTTTGTGCGATAACGATATTGAAAACTATATAAATCAAATAATCAAATAATCAAAGTAATCTGTATTGCAACTTTGCCCCCCCTTAAATCTTAGTTAGTTCAAATTAAACTTTCATTATTTTTTGTATTAACTGTAGTATTAAAACTAACTGTGAGGAACATTTAAATATTTCTAATAAATATTGTACATATACATAATGTACACAACAGTTAAACCATAACGGTGGTATGTTTTCAATAGGCTGTACAGAATTTCTGATTTATTTTAATCTGACTGCAGTACATACAAGTTCCTTTCAAATTAAAATTAATTCTTAAAAACATTGTTCTAAAGCAGCAAATATATTGCAGTTATTTATATATTATTTTCTCATTTCTTCTGAACATAAACTATAGGTACTGCTGTGCAGCAGAAGATAATAAAATGTAAACTTAAAATAAACAGTTCTGATAATAGATTTAATCATCATTTCACTCAGTCATCTGACATGTGTACATGTTGGAGGATTGATCAAACACATAAGATCTCTTAATTTAGTGTCATGTCAGGAGTCGTTAAAAACAAGTTTATTTTACTATTATTAGATCACCTCATTAAGAAATGAGCATAAACGGCACAAATGTAACTAACAAATTCATTTTTGATACACAATAAAACAACAAATTGTTCTAATTTGAAGCTCTATACAAAAGCTTTTGGTCAATATTTTAACAAAACCCTCAAACTCATCTCAACTCCAGAACCACAATCGAGTCCCCGCCCCCCTGCGCGCGGCTGTTACGAGCACGAGCAGTTTCTCCTTCTCTCCTCTTTCAGCCCCGCGTGACACGTGACGCGCGGCAATAGACAGACTGTCTCCTTTTTCTTTTTTCATGGAGGTTCTCCTCTAAATCAGGTTTTAAACTCTTGATTTTAAAGCGTGTCTTCTCTCCCTCACACTCTGTGGATCTGTCGGTAACAAACAGCTGAAGAATAATCCCGTCGGACCGAACCATTTTCAGTTTAGAGGAGGGGGGTCCGGTGACGATGTTTCCAAAACAAAATATATAAACATTGTTACCTTGACATTAAAAATAAAAGTATTAGCGATTATATATTGGTTATTGGTTTACTGAAATAATGTTTTCTGTTGTGTCCTTTTGTCATCATTCGGGGCCTTCGTGCCCCCCCCTCTCAGTCTGGGCTCCTAGAATCAGCTGCTCCGTAAGAAGAAGAAGCGCGGCTCTTCCGGGGGTTTCTCCCGTGTTCATTTAAAACGAAAGTTTATCGCAATAGACTCATTTCACTATCGAAAAAAAGTAATATCGCAATAACGATAATTATCGTTTTATCGCCCAGCCCTAGCGCAACGTAGGAAAGTAAAAAGGTTGCAGCGGTGAAATCAAAAAGTTGCAATAATTCCTGGCTTACTTTCTGTTCCGCCAAATGTCAATATGAAATGTGAACAAGTTACTGGAGGTGGAAATGAAGAATTATGATGTCCTGTTGAGGAAAATTTAAATCACTATAGATAGCAAACTAATGAAAAAGTAAAAGCATTTCATTTTGAATGCAACAAAAGCAACATCACATAATAAACTAATAAGTTACTCAGGTGCTGTCTCATAATGTAACCAAAAATAAAAAAGCAAAAGGCACACCCACTTGTTTTTTTATTTAATTTTATTTTTTATTTAATAGTTGGGATTTTTTTTAGAAATATTCAGGATATTTTATTCTGATGTATCCAATCGTGTTGCAGTTAGTACAACATACGACAAATGCAGTACTTCTGATTTAAAAACAAACAAGGTTGCAACACGATTTCAACTATTTCTTTGTGCAATATTATAATGAAAGCACAATTTCAATGTTCAAAAAAGCTATTTGAGCTGGTGCTTGTGAATGACATTTTTTCAGACATATTGAAAATGCATTTTTAGATGTAAACCGGGAGTGTTGGAGGCGATGTGGTTCCATGGCACCGGGTCATTATCATGTGTTTTGAGACTGTCCTGAGTTGAACACATATTGGAGAGATGTTCATAACTTGTTCAAATCTGTGTTTGAGACCCAGATTCCATTTGATTTTGTTAACCGTTAACTGGGCCATGTTACAGCTCTAGATCAAAGGACAGATAAAAAGTTGCTGCAGGTTCTTCTAGCTGCAAGTAAAAAACTATAACAAGAAAGTGGAAGAACCAAGCCCCACCAACATTAGATAACTGGTTAGACACTATATATGAAATCGTTAAAGTGGAAAAATTACATATACACTAGGGCTGGGCGATAAAACGATAATTATCGTTATTGCGATATTACTTTTTTTCGATAGTGAAATGAGACTATTGCGATAAACTTTCGTGTTAAATAACACGGGAGAAACCCCCGGAAGAGCCGCGCTTCCTCTTCTTACGGAGCAGCTGATTCTAGGAGCCCAGACTGAGAGCGAGGGGGACGGAGGCCCCGAATGATGACAAAAGGACACAACAGAAAACATTATTTCAGTAAACCAATAACCAATATATAATCGCTAATACTTTTATTTTTAATGTCAAGGTAACGATGTTTATATATTTTGTTTTGGAAACGTCGTCACCGGACCCACCCCTCCTCCTGAAAATGGTTCGGTCCGACTGGATTGTTTTTCCGCAGCTGCGCTGTTTGATACCGACAGACCCACAGAGTGTGAGGGAGAGAAGACGCGCTTTAAAATCAGGAGTTTAA
>NW_023416897.1:90339-118184 GCF_002922805.2 Oryzias melastigma | reverse complement strand
GTTGTTGTTGTTGTTGTTGTTGTTGTTGTTGTTGTTGTTGTTGTTGTTGTTGTTGTTGTTGTTGTTGTTGTTGTTGTTGTTGTTGTTTAACTTTTTACTGATCCGAAAAGTGATCCGAACCGTGACCCTAAAACCGTGACACGATCCGAACCGTGAGTTTTGTGATCCGCAATACCCCTAGTGTAAAGCCCCTCCCCCTCCACCCAGCGCGTGCACTTAACCCAATGCATCATGGGGGCTGTAGTGCATAAACTCACGCAGATGCCAGCATACTGTCGTTTCTGAGCTTCATTCTTTTGTTCACTTTTTAAACTGTCTGACGTCGGATCCCGTTGGAAGCTACACCGCTAATCACGAACTTTAGCTGTTATTTTTGTTAGAACTGAGAGACTTTATGAGCCGAATCAGAACAAGGAAGTGAGGACGTTAACCACTTCTGATTGGTCAGATTGATGACTTGTGATGAAGCCTCCAACAGTGATTGGCGGAGAGAGTTGAAGGGGGAGGGACTTTCCTAAAAGCTGAGTTTGAGGCTAGTTTTGCGGCTGAATTGCGGTAACATCATTGGGATAAATCATTTATAGAATCAAATAAATATTTATTTTACCATCTTGCATATTCAAAACTATCCAGTGTTAAATCAGGGCCGCTTGGATGAACACAGAGCTGATACCATAGTGATGGTAAATGTTTTAGATATGTGAAAATTGGTCATTTCCCGCGGCACACCAGACCATCTCTCACGGCACACTAGTGTGCTGCGGCACACTGGTTGAAAAAACACTGCTCTAGACACATCTCTAGTTTTCCTTTCAGAGTCTTTGAAATCTTTGGCCTCTACCTCTGCCAGGCTTCTTCTGGATTGTTGCGTGGCTCTCACTAAATTTCTTGATGAGATTTCTCACTGCAGCTTGACACGGGGAAAACACTGTAAGTACTTTTTTAAAACCTTCTCTTGCTTTGTGAGCATCAATTACTCTTAATTTTACATGTCTTTTTTTTAGCATCGTGACAGCTACAACATGTAGTGGGATGTTTATAGGTGTGTGTAGATTGAAAGATTACCCTCAATCTTAGTTTGATGAAGCAAGCTTTCAGCATTACAAAGATAAAATAAATTATTGGACATCAGTTGTTTGACCAAAAAAGGTCAGTTCTTCAGGGGATAATAGTTTTGATCATAGCAGTTATTTTGTTTTTGTTATTTTGTTTCTAGGTGCAATGTAAAATGATGTAAGCATCCAACATAAGGTTGGATGTTAGAAAAGCTGTGTTAAAATTCTTTGTTCTGTTTAACAGCATTTGGGAGGTAGTTTTGGAAAAATGAAATATTCTGTGTGCCTGCATGTGTGTGTATCCACTTTTCTAAGTAGCTCAATCCCTTTTGGATTCCTGGAGTCTGTCCTGAACACGCTGGACTAGCCGTCAGTCTGTCACAGGGTCCCACAGTCGAGAACAAATCAACATCTATTTGAATATGATGCATGTTATGGATCCATGTAACCTTAAAGATCTGATGTGCTTTTACATGCATTTTTGCTGAGTTTATTTTATTGCTTGAAATGAACTGTGAGAGTCTGCTGTCAGATTGGAGCATTTTATTCCTGACTGTGTCCTATTATGGCGATGATTCTTTCCTGGTTTGTGTAGTTTGTTACTTGTTGCATTGTTGGACAGGGAAGCGGGTTTAGGATGAGTTGGTTAAACTGACCAGAGATTTCCAGCTCAGCCCAGTGAGACTTCTTGCCACTGGCTGCCTCCTCAGCTGACATGATGGTGTAACATCTGCGGGGATCTGGAGGATCATATTTTTCCTTTGGCATACCTGTTACTCTGAAAAACACAGCAAGAAACGAATGCTTTCTGAATTTAACATCAAAAACCAACACCAAAATAAACAAGTTCAACAATTGTGCACTGTGACAATTCATGTTTGAGTTCATTTACATTGGTTTGACAAAGTTCAAAAGTTTGATGTGCTGCTTCTCCGGGAGCCAGGTGGTTTTTGTTAATGTTTGATCTTAAAGAAAAGAACTAGTTGTTTTTATTTTGTAAAACAAAAGAGGCAGAACAGATGATAATCTATAGGAGAGCCTCATCAGTAATGTGATACCCTAAACGAAAAGCCAAACAGCAGAAGTTTTCAGACAGACGCCGCCTTTACACGCCGCTGACGGACAGCGTCTGTTTTCACTCTCATACAAGCACATTTGATCCAGTTGATAGTCGTTTCATGTCAAACTGCATTTGATGTCACAGCTTTTGATTTCAGAGCATAGACTGAGCACTGGGCTGATTTCATTTGTTTGCTCCCAAAAGAATAAGACACTTTTATGCGTGACACAAATCCGCGAGCTTCACTGTTGATACTAGCGGTGCACAGTCCTGGGTGGTCTCCGTGAACGCAACACTGCAGCCATGCATGGCTGTTCCCGGGCTGCCGTTCAGCAGCAGGAGGCAGCAGACCGCTGTCTGCTGACACGCGCGAGCATGCTGGGCGCGCGTACTTTACGGGTATTAATCATAGACTGTATTATTTTACAGTCTATGGTATTAATAGTAGAGAAGCTCCATGGGTGCGCGCGCAGAAGTGCACGGCATCATAGAGCAGCGGTCAGAGGAACACGTTTGGATGAGGCTTACATAACCTGTTTACCGCCGATCAGCGGACATGTGGCCTGCGGGCTTCGCTCGCGTCACAGACGCGTGCACACATCGGTGCTCTGTAGAAACTTTCCTAGGTTCGGCAGACGGCACATTCAGCGTAAACTAGTCTGGAAAACGTTGTCCCAGAGCACAACAACAACACAGCGCCAGCCGCATGCCGACACAAGACCACCCAAACAGTCTCAAAGCAGAGTACAGGGCCTCTTCATGGGGAGTTCGAAACAGTGTCCCTGAATGTGAACGTTTAACATCAAGCACCGGAGATCCATCTGACACGACACGAGCGCGCCAAACAACCCGCGCTGACATCCAGCAGCGACCGCAGCTCGAGCTTCTCCGAGGAACGACGCGAGAGGGGAGGCAGCCGACCTCGTTACCTTCATTCGGGGTTGGGAACGCCGCCGTGCAGCAGGAGCCGGGGAGACATGCACAAACAGCTGCCTAGTCAGTCCGGACCCTGAACGCCTCGGAAACAGACGTCAAAACAACAAACGTAACTTCCGCTAGTGCACGTGAACGCGCCTCCGCCGTGCACAGGTTGTGATATCTATGATAATGATCATCGGCGGCACTGCAGTTTTCAAGAATATAGTTTTTAAAACTTGTGTTGTTATAGATTTTGATTTTTCTAATCAAAGCTGCAAGTAATTCAATCAGAAATGTGTTAAAGTGTGAAACGTCTTGATTCGGTAAACTGAAACTATCTATAATGCATAAGACATTCACAAGTTGCTGATTCCGTTGTCTTTTGAAGAGTTCGTCTTCTTCTGTGGGTGATGTGAAAACATCCCGTGTTAGAAAAGTTGGTGCTGTGGCTCGGGAAAAAGATAATTTGTTTCCGCACGGACCATTGACTGGCACGGACCGACTTCAGCGGGGACAAACATGGCTGCCCTGAGGATCGCTCTGCGGAAAGGTCAGGTTTCCTCATTTAAAAACTACGTTTTTAATCGTTTCTCTTCTGCATTCAGCACTGTTTGAAGGTTTGTCTAGGACAGTAGACCCGGAAAGAACATCAAGAGGAAAATCAAAAATGGGTGATTGTGCAACAACTGTGTGAGCTGACCGGTGCTGCGCATGATTTTGTTTATTACGGCGTGGGATTCTTTTTAACTGGGTTAAACGCATTAGCAAACTGATTCATTACGACATGTTTATCAAGAAGGCGCGTAAAAAAAACCCTGAAAGAGAGAGACTTCAAGGGTCAGTTTGTATTTTGGGAGTTGAAAAAGCTGGGCCTCAGACGTGATCACTGCGGTGAAGTTCCAGGTTGGATATTCAACAGACGTTCAGATCCAATGTCCAGCAGCATCTCTTAGGGACCGTCAATAAATTCTCGAGTGAATTCTGTTATTTTCAATAGCTTCCAAACCATGTGACTCAACGAGATTAAATCTATGACAAATTATAGTTCCTCCTTAACTTCATCAGAAGCAGCACTTTTTCAATTGTTGAAGATTAATATTTTGTATGATTTTTTAAAATTACTATAGCAAAGGCTTGAATATGACATCTGGCAACTTGTATCAATAGGTCCCAAACCATGTGAGCAAATGAGATGAAAAGATTCTGAGGTTAGTAAGTAGAGCCTTTAATTCGGCATGGATTACATCTCGTTGTTACTGTTCATTCCTCACTATAAAGAACCCCAAAGTGGTATTTCAATCCCTTCATGCATTTAAGAGTAATCCTCTAAAAACCTGCAGCCCCTCCCATACCCACGAAAACGAGCGGGTGGAAACGTGCTGACATCAGCACGATGTGAACCGCCCCCTCCAGGAAAAAACTGTGTTGCAAAAAAACTGTGCAGACCGTGCAGACTACAACCATAGACTGTATATAAGAAAGAACTGGACTGAGCAACCCCCCCCCCTCCTTCCGTGTTCCATATAGGAAGTACCACTGGGTTGCAAAAAGGCCAAAGTCCCATTGACTTACATTGAGAAACAGACAGTTATTTCTCAGTCATTTTATATCTCAGAATAATCATTGTTCCTCTGCTGCTTTCTGATTAACTTCTTTTTTCTAATCCTAATTTTTTAAAGATTTTTTTTCATTATCACAAGTTATTAGAGTTATAAATTGACCAATCAGATGGCTCAATAAGCGTTTGTGGGTCTGACGTCGAACGTCTGGGGGGTTTGATTGACAGATGACGGGTAGCCAATGGGAGCAGACTTCATCAATGGGTCCGTGAAGACCTTTTAACACCTACTTTACAATTCAACAATGTACCAATCATTGTCCTACTGTTGTTTTCCTCAATGGAATGTACCGATGCAGCAGTTTAAAACAACAAGAGGAGCATGCTGTCGACATTTTTAGATGAGGATTTACTCTGGAGAAATAGATTTCACTCTGAGGTTATGTGTGTGGACTTTTTGTTTGTTTAACGTTCGTTTTTCTTTATTTCACTGTTTTGATTGTAGCTTATAAATGATAAGTTGTGATTCATAGGGAATGGTACAGCTCCTCCATAAAATCACCAACCAAAGTTTCATCTTCGCCGCACTTTTCCAGCTTCAGCCTGAATTAGACGCAGCCGTCTGAGGAGCGCGAGACAAACTTCAAACAGAAAAATGGTTAGAATGCTAATTCATTTTAAATATTGCTGAAGGCATTTCTCACGTGCATCTGATCAGACTGTAACGTGGCAGCGCATGTAAAATGACAAGCTGCTGCTGCTGCGGCGCGCGCGAGGGGGGGCCACCCAAATGCTCCTTTTATCTCGACAAAAAGGAATAAATGTAAGTAAATCCCAAAGGACCGCTGACAGAATCAAATGTTGGGATGGTTCTCCCTCAAAAGCTTCAACAATGACTTGTACGATCCTCCACCGTCATTAAAGTGGAAGCTGTTTACATCCCGCGGTCTCGTGGTCGAGGAAAGAGGAGGGAACTCACAATAAACTCACTCCAGATTGGCGACAGTACTTCCTACTCCCATGACTCAGCTATGACTCACAGAGACTCAGACGAATCGCTGAAGATGGGTTGCAGACGTTTGCAAAAGGGCGAAGTGACTGTGAAAGTGGGGGCCTACTTTCAAGACGTAATGCATTTCCAATGGGGGACCTCATTGTTCGATTAGTCCATTATTTTTACAGTCAATGACTACAACGAACAAACACCCACTTTCTCCTTTGAGCTGTGGTGTCGAGGTAGTTCCCGCCTGCCAGAATGTGTATCCTGTCAGGAGATGAATACCTCAGCATCACACCTGTACCAGAATCCGCTCTCGGACTCATCTTTCAAGGTGGTCTCGGTTCGTTTCCAATCGGACTGAACTTCTGTTCACTCTGAGATTCCTCAGTCTGAATATGAAACAGAGAGCGGAACAACTGAACCAACACAGCCACCGTACCCGACAGTCACGTGATGTAAACACGTTAGAAATGAGGTGATCGGTGAGCCGCAGACAAATGTAGAGCATTAGATTGTCATGTTATCCAAAAGGAAATAATTGATCAACTGTTTACTTGTTAGAACGTTTATTTTAACACTAAAAAACGTATAACTCTCTTCTGTGTCTCGTTACGCGGCACATGCGCGGGCTGCTGCCGTGACGTCATCTTAAAGCTCTATTGTAGTTCCAACAGAATTCTCTTAGAAACAAGTTCATAAAACCACAACGATGAGACACGGAAACTCATTCAAATGTGGTCGGATGAATTCATGCTCAATAAAACAACTTTTAACATTGCGGTGAAGTTAGTTTTAGGTTGGATATTCGACAGACATTCGCTCTGTTCATATTTAGGGACCGTCAACAAATGACAGAATGTTTCTTAAATACAATGTTAATTTTGACAGAGAATTTTAATTTAGTTTTAGTCATAGTCTTTTGACTAAAATAGGGTTTAGTTTTAGTCGCAATTTAGTCATATTTAGTCATGTTGATTCTATTAATTTTAGTCAAATTTTAGTCGACTAAATTACAGTAGATATTTAGTAGATAAGTATTGAAAAAAGATAAAGCATTTTAATTAGAGCTGTCAGGCGATTAAAATTCTTAATCGCGATTAATCGCATTGTCCAGAGTTAACTCGTGATTAATCGCAAATTTACATGTGACCTTTTTTTAAGGAAAAAAAATGTGTGGTTCGTGGAATTTAGTAGTTCTACATTAATTATGAAAACAAGAATGACAAAATTAATAGTTTTCATCAGAAATACTTTATTTTGTAACATTGTATGGAGATAAACTTTCTTAACAATAAAAGGCTGTAACATAAAATGCCTAACAAAAGCCCAAGTGCAAGTGAAGGGCATTTTAAATTCTAAACTTCAATCAACGTTCAGTAAAATAAAATAAAAAACATCAAAAATAACATTTCCATAACACTTTCATGTTCATTTTTTGTCAGGACCAAATCTTTTCCTCCTCTGCTGAACTACAGTAATAAATGAAATAGAGATTTATCATTTCCAATTAACTTTTGTTTTTTAAAACATTAAAGACTGAGAAAAGCGGGATACACTGTGGATAGTTTGACAGTCTGTTACTGCCGCCGCGTTCTCTGGCTGCAGCTCGATGCAGCGACGTGTCCAGCGGAGCTCACGCCATGAATATGCCGGCAGACAGACCGCTATGCTGGGGCTGGATCACGCTTAAACCTCCAGAACATTTAAAACGTCCCCCGGTGCGCTTGCTGTTCGGAACGTCGGGGGTCCGCAGCTCTCGGGACGCGGCGCCGGAGGCGAGCCGGTACCACCAGACGTGGTACTGGACGCGAACCGGAGCCGTGCAGGAGCTCTCCAGGTCCTAGCGCCGGCCGGTTTTAGCTCGCAGCTCGGTGTTTGGAGACCCGCCCGTGATCTAGTGAGAGCAGCCGGTGAGTTGGAGGGCGGGACGCCCGCGCGCGCGGTATGGAAAGGCACGTATGAGAAAGTCCGCGATTAATGCGTCAAAAAAATTGTCGGCGTCAAGCACACGTCAGATTAATGCGTTTTTAACGCGACAAATCTGACAGCCCTAATTTTAATAAAATGTATTAAGTATGATCATATGAATAACACGCAAAGATTTTACTAATTTGAAAAAAAATATTTTACTTCACTTTGCTTTCCAAACTTGTCATTTCTGCGAATTCAGCTTCAACTTAAAACACATTAAAAGAAAAAAATAATTATAAATCCATCCCATTTCCAATAAGAAAGTGTCTATTTGTATGTAATTTCCCAATAACGTGCAGCCAGTGCTAAACTTTTTTTTTAGTCACACAGAGTGTAAAGGGTTAAGGTTAGAGTTATGGTTAGGGTTAAACAAGCCAATGTTTCCTGAGTGCTGCTGTCTCTGCAGCTCACGGCTCCACCAGGGGATGGTCAAATGTGGAGAACACATTTCACACTTTTAGGAGCGTGAGACTTAATGGGACTTTAACTTTAAGTTAAATTTTAAATACTTGCGGCCAACAAAAAAAATCCAGCCTTGGACAAACTTAAAAAGCAGCAATGGGATCCTGGCTGCACGTATTACATGTGGACAAAACATAAATTTCCATCATATTCTGTACTGGCCACATGTAAAAATGTGTAAATAACATCAGTCTTATTATAAATGTCTTAACATAAAAAAAAACTTGTATTGAGGAGGTAGTCAAGTGTAAAAATGCATAAAAAAACATTCACTAGGGAGTAAGCTGTCCATAACACCTGTGAGCATGTTATATGTGCTTGAACAGCATGTGTGTGCTGAACTGTAATACCACCGCCGGCCAATAGAGGGCGCTGTTGTCATGTAAGACGTGGTGGAGTTGGAGATTAAACCGGTGACTGCTTGTGGATCTGAAGAAGCAGCGGGGCTGCTAGCGCTCGGAAATACGCTAAAACATCGGTTTATAACTTTACAAACGTCATGCTAAAACAAAACCGCATTACTGACATTAGGGGGAGAATTTGGATTCAGCCCAATACGCTGGAAATAATCGTGTTTGTATGTTTACCTTTGCGTGGATTTCAGGCTGGCTTGTCTGCAAACGTCGCTTCAGGTTTTCTTGTGTTTTTGCCTGTGATGGTCGCTCCACACAACGTCTTGTTGAGGGTGGCGTTAAATATAACATTTGTCCCTATATCTACTTCTCTGTTTCTACCTGGATTAGACATTTTCCACCTAAATCACAGACACAATTCATTGAATTAGCGTCTTAGCAGGCTGCAGGGCTCTGTGTTCTGATTGGATCCTTTTGCGTTGGCTCCTGCCCTCTTTCGCCAGGAGTCACTGTGATTGGATGTCGTCTTCAATCACCATTTTCGTTTCGTTTTTATTCGTTGACAAAAATGTCTATAAATTTTGTTAAAGTTTTCGTGTCTGGGTGAGAGTTTATGTTTCGTTTTCGTTTCGCTTTCGTTGGGTGAAAAATGTCGACGAAGACGATGACGAAAATTTTTCGTCAACGAAATTAACACTGCTTTAATAGGTCTTAATATATTGCACCAAATCAAACCAAAAACCTTTACAATAATAAAACAGATTAATAACTATCTATGACAACAGTTTACATTAGCTTTTGAGGCTTTTTTCTAATTTTTGTCAAATTTTTAGTGTAAATATTCAAAAATCTTTCAACAGCTTTTAGGATTTTTGACCAAATCAGTCCAAATCACTTTAGAATATCAGAATAGATTAAGAACTATCTATTACAGCAGTTTAAATTAGCTTTTGATGCTTTTTCTAATTTTAGTCTATTTTTTAGTGTAAATTTTCTCATTTTTCTTCAATAGCTTTTATGTTATTTGACCAAATCAGTCCAGATCAATTTAGAATAATATAATTGACTAAGAAGTATCTATTACAGCAGTTTACATTAGCTTACAAGGTATAATAATATAATATAATAATTATTGAAAAAAAATTTCAGTGCGCTGTCTTGTGGGGTCCAGATGGCCCCACTTTTAATGTAAACATGCCTAGGAGAGTTTATGGTTAAACAGACAAATTTAGTTCCAGTCTTTTTCAATTATATTTTTATATTTATATTTAAACACTGGTGTTTGTGTCCCACATAGAATACTGTCCACCTTTGTATCATGGGTGGTATTGATTAAAATAAAACATTAAATTGAATTTACATTAAAATCTTTCTTAACATTAGAAAAAGCATCAAAAGCTAATGTAAACTGCTGTAATAGATAGTTCTTAGTCAATTCTATTATTCTAAAGTGATCTGGACTGATTTGGTCTAATAACATAAAAGCTATTGAAGAAAAACGAGAAAATTTACACTAAAAATTAGACTAAAATTAGAAAAAGCATCAAAAGCTTATATAAACTGCTGTGATAGATAGTTCTTAAACTGTTCTAATATTATAAAGTGAATTGGACTAATTTGGTCTAAAATCCTAAAAGCTATTGAAGAAAAATGTGAAAATTTACACTAAAAAATGGACTAAAATTAGAAAAAAGCATCAAATCTAATGTAATCTGTTGTCATAGATAGTTCTTAGTCGATTCTATTATTCTAAAGTGAATTGGACTGATTTGGTCAAATAACATAAAAGCTATTGAAGAAAAACGTTAGAATTTACAATAGAAAATTGACTAAAATTAGAAAAAAAGCATTAAAAGCTAATGTAAACTGTTGTTATAGATAGTTATTAATCAGTTTTATTATTTTAAAGGTTTTTGGTTTGATTTGGTGCAATATATTAAGAGCTATTGAAGAAACATTCTGTCATTTGTTGACGGTCCCTAAATATGAACTGAGCGAATGTCTGCCGATATCCAACCTAAAACCAACTTCACCGCAGTATTTTTAACCTGATCCACATTGATTCCACCAACAATCTACACGTCACTAACTCTTCTTAGCGTGTGTAGCTTAGCCGTAGCGTCTCCAGTAACCGTCATGCAGGATTCCTCCGCGGTACCAAAGCTGCAGTACAAAGTGTTGAACCTGACCTTCATACAGACGATCAAAATCCATCAGAAAATACAAAGTTTGAAGAAGTGAAAAACCCTGAAAAGCATTTGTAGACCGCAGTGCATCCATGTTTCTCTTCTGTTTTGACCCGCCCCCATAGCTGCGGGTCAATGACCGAAGAGATCTTTAGTCACATGGTTTAGTTTACAAAGTTTGCTCACACTGAGAAGGCTCGGGGAGGCAGGCTCAAGAATGATGTCGTGAAAGGGCGGGACTGACAAGGAGTGAAAGGCAGAGCCTCAGAGATCGTGTCGTTTTACTTCCATGTATTAAAACGGTTCACAGAAATGACTCATATTTCATAAATCATTTGTTTTTTTAGTGTTCTGAAGGTCACATGATCATATGTATATCTCAAATTTTATAATAATTTGGTGTTTCTCGCGAAAAAGGACTATTACTCTGAACTCATCTCTGTAAACAAAACTTTTTTCTCATTAATGACTTATATCTTTCAGCCCCCTGATACCCCCCCCCCCACCCCCCATACGTACTGCACTGCGACCTGTGACTCCTTTCTCTCGTATTTTATTCGAAAAAGTTCAGGTCATACACCACAACCTGCACGCCTCTGACCCTCTCTGCATCCCCTCTGACTCTGTGTCCCATGTATTTTCTGCCTTCCGGTTGTCCAACCATGGTGAGATTTCCTCCCTCTCTATTGAATCCAAACCCTCTACCTGCCAGCTCGGTCCTCTTCCAACATTTTTAGTCAAATCCTGTCTCCCACAACTGCTGCCCTTTATTTCTTCCATTATTCATTCTTCCCTAGCAACCGGTATTGTGCCCTTGTTGTTCCAAACCTCAGCCGTGAAACCAATTTTAAAATACCTGGCTCAGGTTCCTTCTGTCCCGCCCACAGTACTGACCCTGCACTCCTGAAAATCAACAACGATCTTCTTGCTGCTGATTCAGGACTTATCACTATTCTCATCCTCCTTTACCTGAGTGCGCCCTTTGACACTGTATCTCATTCTATTCTCCTCAACAGACTCTCTTCCCTTCGCATTACATCAACCCCCCTTCGTTGGTTTCACTCCTATCTCTTAGACCGCACTCAGTTCATCCAGCTAAAATCTTTCTGTTCTGACTCCTCACCTGTTTCCTCTTTTTCCTCTTCTATTTATCATCTACCATCTTCTACTTGGCAACATCTTCCTTAAATTCAAAATGAACTTTCATTGTTTTGCAGATGACACCCAGCTCTATCTCTCCAGTAAACCAAACTTCCTGTCAAATCCAGAATACAATTCAAACTTCTCCTTCTGATCTTCAAACCACTCCATAACCTGACCCCACCTTATTTATCTGATCTCCTCCATATTTACACTCCCTCCCATCCCCTCCGGTCTTCCTCCACTCTCCAACTCTCCGTACCCCCCATCCGTCTGGTCACCATGGGGAGCCGAGCCTTCAGCCACTCGGCCCTATACTAATGAACTCAGTCCCACTTGATCTCTGTACCATTGAGTCATTTCCCATGTTTAAATCCAGACTCAAAACTCACATGTTTAAATCTACCTTCTCACTCTGATCTTACAACCCATCCATCTGTTGGCTGATTTTTATTGTGCTTCTGTTTTTTAATTTATTTATTCCTGTTGATTTTATGTTGGTTCTCATTGTACTGTACAGTGTCCTTGAGTGGCCAGAAAGGCTCTTTAAAAATAAAATGTATTACTGTTATTTTATTATATATATGGATATAGTTTACCCTGAAATGCTTAAGAAAATCATGATATGGCCCTTTTAATACAAAAATTCATATAAAATAATCATCATCGACTGGTGCAAAACAAAGTGCTATGTCTGATGAAGGTAAGTAGGGACTATAATTCGGCATGGATTTCATCCCTTTGGGTGACATGGTTTGGAAGCTATTGATACAAATTGCCAGATTTCATAAGCAAGCCTTTGAGATTGTAATATTAAAGATTTATAGAAAGTATGGATCTTCAAAAGTTGTCAAAGTGCTGAGTCCGATGAAAAAATGCAGGGACTATATTTTGACACAGATTTCATCTTGTTGGGTCACATGGTTTGAGAGTTTTTGACAATCAAATATTTCACTTGTGAATTTATTGACGGTCCCTAAGAGATGCTGCTGGACATCTGGGCTGAATGTCTGTTGAATATCCAACCTAAAACTGACTTCACCGCAGTTCAGGCGGCTCTTGATCACTCTTCCCACTGGATACCAGTCACAGAACTGTTATAGAGCAGCTGACGAGTTATTTTGGTTGTAGGTGGTGTGCAACCCAAAAGATGATCGTATCTGTTGGTTCTTCACAAACCCCGGAGGTCTGAGATCTACAGTTTGCTGAAAAGCCTCCAGTCAGTCAAATCATGTTCCTCAACTTTGCTCCATCTACTCAAAAATTAATTAAAAACTAGACGACTTGTTCTCACAACTGTTGAAATGCTGCAGGCTCATAAGTCTTTTATCGTTGTTCCATTTTTTGCTGTCCAAATTAGAGCTGTGTGAAGTTCATGGTTTGTAAGGCCACGAGAAAGCGGATCAGATTGCTTAAAGTCCAAAGAAGGTCATGCTAAACTATGAGAAGACACTGAAGGAAGTTGGCTGGGGAAACAGGACAGTCAGGAGGAAATCCAAACAAATGTTAAGAGCTTCAGGGAGACATGCATAACGAAGAGCAGTTTGTTCTTTTTCTGTACAGTGACAACAGCATGTACAGGTCAGCTGATGAACACCAGTGCCCCCGTCTGCACTGGGGGGTCACAGTCTGCAGCAAGGAAGCTTCCTGTCAGGACTTTTGCTGCAGTCAAGTAAGTCACAAGTTTGAAAGACGTATGGCCCGATCCGAATACTCCCCTTCTCCCTCTCCCTTAGCCCTCCCCCTTCGTTTATCCCTCCGTGTTTGCTCCAAACGGAGGGTGATGAAAAAAAAATAGTGTCTAATATTTCGGACGTGACTTTCTTTCAATGACGTCATCAACCTCGCCGGTCCGCTAGCATTAGCGCGGAGCTTCCAGCGCTTGAATAAACATAACAACAGCAGTTTTATAACTTTAAAACGGTCACACTACAACATAAAGTCATTACTTACATTTAAATGTAAACTTCTGTGGTTCAGAGCGCACCAAAGGGAAGAAAAGAGCTTCTTCGCACGATGCGGTTTACTCTCATGATAGCGGACTTTGGACTCCTCTGTTTGGAGTGTAAAACTTAAAAAATAATAATTCCAGACACGACTTTGACTTCAACTGCCACTCCAAATCAAGGGGGAGGGCTAAGGGAAAGGGAGAAGGGGAGTATTCGGATCGGGCCACAGTCCCATCTGCCGCTGCAGCTGATGCAGCCCATCTGTGTTTTGGTGCACTCTGCATGCCTTAACATGTTGATTTTCAGGGCAGTGAAGAAAGACAAAAAAGGGGATGTGGAGGAAGTAAAGAAGGAAAAGAGGGTCATGGATGACAGAGACAGACACAAGCCCTTTGGGAAAACGGCGTGGGTCCCTGTTGATGATGTGTTCATTCTGAAGTACTATCCCAGGACTGTATACAGAGCAGTTGATGCCATCCAGATGCTGAAAAGGTTCCAGGTGTTGGACTTGACTCCTCACAATCAGCCACTTTACATTGATCTGAAGCTGGACATGAAATTGGAGAAAAAGGTAATTGGAAGAAACTCCCTCTTTCAGTAATAGAATGGGGGGGCTGCGGGTGTGGTTGGACTGTGTGGTCTGACTGTTTCAGGTCCAAAACTTCGTTTTTTTTGGCCACACCCACTTGGGCCTTATGTACAGATGTGTACTGGAATATATGGAAGACATACTGATATTGCTGAGTATTTGACAGCTGCCCATTCTGCAACCTGGACAACTTAAAACACTGAATTTGATCTGTAATGTTCATCACAAGTAAACTTCAGCTGTGAGAGACAGAGTTTAAAACAATAATCCAGGACTGATGTGTGAAGAATATATTTGCATAAGTGTAAAAGATAAGTATTTAGTCAAAAACAAACAGTCCACCTCAAAACTTTGTCATGTAATTGTGGTTAGCAACAGAAGTGAAGGTTTTTCTGTAGATCTTACCTGGTTTACTCACTGACTGTAGCTGCTACTTCGGTCCATTATTACATGCAGATCTTCTCAAGAGCTATTAAGTTTTGAGTTATTGGTGGACAACACAGAATTTGAACTCCCTCTTCAGATTCTCTAGGATTGAGGTCCAAACTCTGATTAGGTTGTGGGTTCATATCCTGACTATAAAAATGGGTCCCAATGCACCTATTAGGGGGTGGGTGGTGTTTGTTAAACCATCAAATGGTTCCTTAGCAGAGCTGTATCTGAAGCTCACCACTCCCCCAGGGGAGGGGTCAAATGTGGAGAACAAAGTTCACACACCTTGGTCACAGTTAAACAGGTGACATTTGTACTGGTAATTAGTGGAGGATAAAAGAGCTTAAAAACCCTAAATCAACTTTTTTTGTCTGTTTACATCTATAAATGGGGCTTAAAAAGTACTGTCTTTTGGTTTTTCCCCAATTGGTTTACACAAATTTCCGGTGGACTTCGAAGTTGGGGAACAGAGATTGAGTGCAGTTGGCATTATATCCAGCAAACTCTGTCCTTTCAAACATCAGCCCGATGTGTACCAAACCCACCACTGGTACCTCCCCACTGACTGACCCCGCCCCTCTGTCAGTTTCTCAGGATGTTCCTTCTTCTTTGGTCCTTGATTGTAACATCTCTCCTACCCCCTCCTCTGCATGTGATCCATGCCATTCTACTACAGGGCCTTTATTCTCCGCTTCTGCTCACCACCACATCACAGAGCATCCGATGAGAAGGGAACTCCAGAGACTTTGCATCCAGAAAACAGCGGGTCCAGATAAGGTGTGTTCAAGACTGCTTAAAACATGTGCTAGTGAGCTGGGAGGTCCTCTCCAACATCTTTTCAACTTGAGCCTGCACTTGGGATATGTTCCACCCCTTTGGAAGAAGTCCTGCATAATCCCTCTCCCTAAGATTAAGAACCCCAAAGGCAATGATGACTACCGGCCTGTAGCACTGACCTCGCATGTTATGAAGACGTTTGAGAGGTTGGTGCTGCAGCAGCTGAAGCAACAGGTGCAAGATGACCAAGACCCATTGCAGTTTGTGTATAGAGAGAGAGTGGTGGTAGAGGACACACTCTCTCACACCTGGACGACGGAGGATGTGCTGTGAGGATTCTTTTTATCGATTTTTTTCCTGCGCTTTTAATACCATACAACCTCACCGGCTGCAGGAGAAGCTCACCAAGATGGCTGTGCAGCCGTATTTGGTGTCCTGGATCCTGGACTACCTAACAAACAGGCTGCAATATGTCCGCATGGGGGATCCACATCCAGCACACTCAGCTGCAGTGTTGGGGCACCCCAGGGAACTGTACTGTCTCCTGCTCTGTTTGCGCTGTATCCGTCTGACTTCCGCCATGATACTTCCACCTGTCATATTCAGAAGTTTTCAGACGATACAGCCATTGTGGCGTGCATTAAAGGTGGAGAGGCCGGGGAGTACAGGCAGCTGGTGGAGGACTTTGTGGCCTGGAGCAGGAAGAATCAGCTGCAGCTGAATGTCCAGAAGACCAAAGAAATGGTTCTGGACTTCAGAAGAAAAGCTCCAACACCTCAGCCCATATGCATTGAGGGAGACTGCGTTGAGATGATACAGTCATACAAGTACCTGGGGGTCGTGTTGGAAAACAAGCTGGACTGGACCTCCAACACAGACCAGCTCTACAAGAAGAGCCAATCCAGACTGTATTTTCTCCGTCGTCTACGCTCTTTAAACATCTGCTCCAAACTGCTGCACGTTTTATTAGTCTGTGGTGGCGAGTGCCCTCCTCTATGCTGCTGTGTGCTGGTGCAGCACCAGTAAGAAGAACATCTCCTGGCTGAACAAGCTCATCCGTAAGGCCAGCTCTGTGGTTGGTTTGCAGTTGGCCCCGGTGGAGGACGTGGCGGAGCAAAGGACTTTGTTCAAGTTCAGGGCCATCGTGACCTATCCCTCTCACCCCCTGCATGAGGCCTTCATCAGTGGGAGGAGCATGTTCGGCAGCAGACTGCTGTCACAACGCTGTTCCACAGACAGACTGAGCAAGTCTTTTGTACGTCATGCAATAAGACAGTACAACTCCCTGACTGAACAACAAAAGAGGACTTTAGTCAATTTCAAATTTTGAATTTTTTATAGTTTTTACGGTAATATGCTTAGATACGAATATTTTATTGATTCATTTTATCGAAATTAATATTTTTACTATTTAACTGTTAGATTTTAAGTGTTTTTTTAGGGTTTTATTTATTTCTGTGTGTGTGGTGATTGTAAACAGCTGGCCACTTTTAAATTTCTTTCGGGATTAATAAAGCTATTCTATTCTATTCTAAACGTTTCACTCTGGATTGTTTGTTTTTTAACACGTTGGGTTTTTGTTAGCAGCATTTTACCACTCTCAGAATCTGGTCCTCTTCGGACCTGCAAACCCTCAGGTGCGCCGGCAGCCCCCCCTGTCGGGGATTACAAAAGCAGCATCTTGATTATTTTTATATTTTACTGGATTGGCCCTTGACTATTAACTGCCATAGACAGGGACGTACGTGCACAGGTGCCATTGCATCGCGTCACGTCAACAGAACACCGCTGTTTCAATGCAAGACATGCAGGAATCAACCACAAAAATCGGGCTAGCACCCTAATTTTTTAACCGATTTTCACAAAACATCAAAACATGGCTCAAATTAAAGCTTAGAATAGATGTCGTGGTATATTTTCATTTTTATTATTTCTAAAAACTAAGCTGTAAATAGTACAAAAACTGCGCCTTCTAGTGTTACAGGTAACACACTGCTGTCAAATACAACTGAGCTTGGAAATGCTGATTACCCAAGCCCAGAAAGGAGGACGATTGATGGAATTCAATGACATGACTGGCTGATAAACTTGACAAAGTGAAGTAAAAAAAAAAAAAAAAATTCCAAACAAAGACAAACTTGCATGTACACAAAGCTCTCCTCCTTTCTACCAATAAAAGAATTAGACACCAGATCCAACATAAGTTGTACAAGTTCATGTACATGCCAACAATACATCACAAACAAGGACTAGAAACACTGACAAGGAGTTTGTAAATAAGCAAATACAAATGATTTAAACAAACCAAAAGAAGTCATAGGTCTTAGATATACCGGCAATTTATTCTAATCAGAAGGAGCTTTATAAAGAAATGACCTCCTTCCAACCTCTGTATGGACTCGTGGGACTGACAAGGTGAGACAGTCAAAACTTCTAAGCTAATAGACAGAAGAAACTGGATTCAAATATTGCTTAAGAAATTGTGGGCCATGAAAGTGAATAAGTTTAAAAATGAGTTGAACCCAGTGAAGTTCACATTTCTTAAAAGGGTGCAGCCAGTTGAGTTTGTCAAATAGAACACAGTGATGAGTTTGACAAGGACATTTAAGGATGAATCGACATAGTGTATGGAAAAGAGTATTCAGAGGTTTGAGATATGACTGATAGGTGTTTTGATAGACCGTATCTCCATAATCAATAATAGGTAAAACGAGTTGGGTTTTTAATTCTATTCCTGGCGTCAAAAGTACAACAATTAGAAGAACGAAATAGTGGACGTAAGATTGAATAGGTTTTAGTAAGAATAGTTCCTTCTCACTGGGTTTAAAAGATAGCAATAATAGTAATAATAATGATAAATGAATATAAACAAATTTGGAAAAGAAAATAAAGAATAACCCATAAGTTGTTATTCAAAGATGAAAGCTGTTTGGATAGAGGCTGTATTGAGACTGCTGAAACGGAGAGGTGTTCAAATCTTCCTACATGATCCTTGGTGGAGTGAAGCCGACAGCTCAAGTATTCCAGAGGAAAACGTTCAATGATAAGTCTGTGCCAGGTTGCTTTAGAGGGAGCTTTCTCACTTATCCATGACAGCCTCACATCTTTTCAAGTGAGACAACTTTCAGATCAGTGACTGATGAAAACTTGTTTGCCCATAAAGCATGCTGAGAGTTCACAACAGCAATCACTTTTGTTTCCTCTTAACAGAAAAAGATCGATCCCTTTGTTAGCACCGTGCACCTACCCCATCCCTTCAAGACAGCGATGAACAGAGTTTTAGTTTTTACTGAGGTAATTATGTTGCCTTTCTTTCATCGACTTTTGACTGAAATGTCTGTCTGAGAGCCATTTTCTCCGCTTGTGTGATCGAGAGCTTCTGCCTTTCTCTGCAGGATCTAATTCAAGCCAGAGAGGCTCGGGAAAACGGAGCCATCACTGCCGGGGGGGTGGAGCTTATTCAGCAGGTGAGCTGCTCAAGTCAACGTTATATAACTGTTTCACCAAACAGAAGAATCCATTCTCTGTGTTTGTGAATAAAACTGATTGATGAAGAAGAGCTAAGAAAGCCGTCTATGAAAACGACTTGTAAAAGATCAAATTATTACCACGGGTTTAAAATGCATTTATACACGGAGAGATGAAATGAGGCCCCACAGCATTCACAATTTTTTCACTGTGTCAGTTTGGTTTAAGAGCATCAGACTGGATTTCACACATCCATCATGTTTCACTCTGCTGTGGTCCCCTGGACCACCGAGGGAAGTAGGTGAGTCTGCTCCTGGATATGAGCTCAGTCTAACCCATCACCCCTGAAATCCTTAGAAAGAGCCAGTTATACCTGGGCCTCCACACCTCCATCTGTGCATGGACCAAGGATGATCAAGTCTGTAGACTTGGACCATTGTACTTGTTCCCTTAACATGTACAACTGGGAATAAACTCTTTTATCTTTAAAGTCATTACTTTCATTTAAATGTAAACTTCTGTTCTTCAGAGCACACCCACATGAAGAAAAGTGTTTTTCCTCTGCGGCACAGCGCGATGCAGATCACCCTACCAGCATAGGAAGAGCCAGCCTTAACTCCTTATCCTTTTCCCTTTAAAAAACAAATTTGGTTACCACTACAGCTCCAAATGCCCCTACACTTGGAGGGGTAGGGAGAAGCTGTAGGGTTAGGGGAGGAATTCATGCTGCAGAAGGTGAACTGAGGATCACTGCTACTGGTACCTAAGCAGAGTCTTGCATAGATTCTAGGACTCTCTCCATCCTAGCCATCATCGATTCCAGCTGCTACCCTCAGAGCGGCGCCACACGTCTCACAAGGTCTGCACAAACTGACTGAAGAATGTGTTTTTTCTCAGAGCCGTGAATCTAAAAAAGGAGTGTGTGATTACCAACATCTGCAGTGTTTGGTTCAGGAAAATGCACACCTGTTCATCTGCTCATTAATGCAATTTTTTTAATTGGCCAATCACATGGCAGCATTGACACACTGTTAGGTTTAAACAACCTGAAACATTTCTCTGAAAGGAAGACAATAGAGAGATCAGGTCATAAACCAGATTTTACTTCCACTAGGAAAGCAGACAGAGAATGTTGAAACCAGTCTCCACTCCGGTCTAAAGGCCCTCTGTCTAAATCCTCATTCATAGATGTATGTACAACCCTAACAGGCACGTAAGAGGATTTCTGCAGTTCATAGCGAGCATCAGAATGGTAACGAAAGGTGACTGAACTGACTTTGGTTGTCACAGAATCAGAATTTCATTTGTTGTTATTGTATGCTCAGCAAAATTAGAATTCTTCTGTGTACAAAATGTTGATAGTTGTTGGTGTCAGACGAGCTGGTCTGAGTGTTTAAGAAACTGCTGATCTCCTGGGATTTTCATCCACAACCATCTTTAGGGTTTACAGAGAATGGTCATAAAAAGAGAAAGCGTCAACACACAACAACCTTGATACAGATGGACTACAGCAGCAGAAGAACACACCAGATATCACTGCTGTCAGCTAACAACAGGAAACTGAGGCTACAATTCACACAGACTCACCAAAACTGGACAATAGAAGATGGAAAAATGTTGTTTGGTCTGATGAGTCTCTATTTCTGCTACATTCAGATGGTCAGAATTTGACAACATGAAAGCATGGATCATCCTGTCTTGTATCAACAGTTCAGGCTGGTGGTGGTGGTGTCATGGTGTGGGGGATATTTTCTTTACTTTGGACCCCTTAACTGATCATGGTTCCAATCCCGCAGTCTACCTGAGTCTTGTCGCTGACCATGTCCATCCCTTTATGACCATAGAGTACCATCTTCTGATGCTACTTCCAGCAGGATAAGCTGAATCATCTCAGACTGGTGTCTAGAACATGATAGAGTTCACTGGACTCTAATGACCTCCACAGTCACCAGAACCAATAGAACCTTTGGGATGTGGTGGAACTGGAGATTATCATCGTGGGCAACTGTGATGCTGTCATGTCAATATGGACCAAACTCTCTGAGGAACATTTCCAGAACCTTGTAGAATCTCTGCCACAAAGGATTAAGGCAGTTCTGAAGGAAAAAGGGAGGTCCAACCTGCTACTAGCAAGATAGACGTAAAGTCTCCCTCTGATAAAAATCCAGTTTTTTGAGTTTTTAACATGTCTGTGTGGCATTTTTCTTATGAAAGAGAACAAATGTAACAAGAAATCATTTTGTTTTTGCTTTTCTGAGTATTCATTCATTCATCTTCTTGAACGCTTTGTCCCTTTCGGGGTCACGGGGGTGCCGGAGCCTAACCCGGCTACTGATGGGCGAAGGCAGGGTACACCCTGGACAGGTCTCCAGTCTGTCGCATTTCTGAGTATGTCTTCTTTTAAATCACTGTCAATCAAACTGTGGCAGAAAAGCTCCGTTTGAATCAATGAACCTTGCTTACGTCCTGAGAACACTGGAAAATCTCCACCAGACTCCACAGAGCTTCTTGATGTGACCACGGAAATGCAAACAGCAACTCATTTGACCACAGCTACGGATTATAAATCCACAAGCTCTTCGCTTCCTCGTCTGAGCTGACATCCAGCTCTAGAGGAAACTGCTGCAGCAGCGACGATAATTTACGATAGCGAGACACAGAGCTACCAGTTGTAAATGTACATGAAAATAAGAGTCTAGGGGAATTAAGAAGTCAAATATCTGTAAAAACTGCAGGATTTCTTTTCAGCTTTAAGCAGACGGCTGCTGTTCACGGGCTCTGTTGACCTGATTTCTGTTTGTGTTTCTCTGTAAGCTAACTGAAGCTGGTTTCATCGTCTGCAGGTCTTGGATGACCAGATCTCAGCTGACTTCTATCTGGCTGTTCCTGAAATCCTGCCCAAACTTTTACCGCTAAAGAACAAACTCAGGAAGAAGTTTCCAAAGAGCAAGAGGGGTGAGCCATCAGCTGACACTTTTGAAAAGTTTACTTTTGTTTTCTGGAGACCAAACTCTGTTAAAGTCTGCTCCAGGGACGACCTCCCCACACCCCCCAAAAAAAAGAGAGGGAGGGAGGAAAAGTGATTTCCTCTGATTGATTTGATTGGTTAAGACTTTGTCTGAAGTGCTTCCTGTTTGCTTTTAGGAACCGTCAGCACCAACATTCCCAAGACGCTGGAGCTGTTTAAAACAGGCCACGAATACTTGGTGGAGAGCGATTGCTACGTTAGGACGCAGATAGCCACGGTACAAGGGATGGATGGGGCAGGCCGTTGTGTGTCTGTCAGTGGTAAACTTGACAGCTAAGTTTACTGCAGATGTCAGAAAGGTTTCTTGCCTCAGTGAAATGAAGTTTTCCATCTTTTTCTGTCTGGAAGCTCGACATGCCCAGTGAGCAAATCTTTGCAAACCTGCAGACCATTCTGATGGATGTGTGTTCACACCGACCCGCCAGTGCAGGTATGTGCACGGATCTGACCTCTGACCTCTAGACATGAGAAATCACTTCTGCACCTTTACTTTAATATTCAGGTTCTCCCAGTATTGTACAGTACAATGTATGTCTGACCAGAAAGGTACATGTTTATTCCTAATAGCTTCTATTCGAATTAAACATCTAAATGATTTAAATCCATAAACTTTGGTAGAATTTGCAATGTGTCTCTGAAGTCAGAACTCGTCAGGAGAATGTTGGTTCAAGGGATTTGAGTAGAAGTGAAGTTGAGAGGGAGATGAACTCAAAATGGTCAAACTCAGCAAGATGAAGAGTTGCATACAAAAGGAGAGAATACAGAGACCGAAGAGTGTGCTTCAATAACTCTGATAGTCTGATGTGGATTTAGCCACAGAGACAGAACTCTATTTAGGGAAGAAGAGCTCCTTCCTCCTCTTCCTCTCACCCTATCACCCAAGGGCGGAGTGGGTAATTGGTAGGGATGTCCCGATCAGGTTTTTTTGGGCCCGATCCGATTCCGAGTCATTTGATTTTGTGTATCTGCCGATACCGAGTCCCGATCCGATACTTTTATAAGACATTTAAAACATGGATAAATTGAAGAAACAGATTAGTGTTGTCCCTTATTTATATTTCAATAACCTTCTTTTATCATTAAAAACTTAAATAAAACACTTCTGTGAAGTAGCTTTAATAAACAAGTAAAAATACAGCAAATATAAACTAGGGGAAAAAATACAATTTTCTTGTTATATAAGTGATAATTAGTCATGTGATAAAGTTTAGTAAGTTTAGCTTTAACATCTTTAGAGCTATTGAACATTTTTGACCAAATGTGATTCCTGTCCTCATTTAAAATTCTTAAAATAAATTATGATTTTATTTTAGCATAAAATTTGATGAGTGTTCATGAATAGCTGAAATCATTATTAGTTTTAATGTATTAGTTTTATTTATTAAGTTCTTTTTAAGATTATGTTCTTCTTTTTAAGTTCTTAAGACATCACATTTTCGGTTTTATTACCACAGTAGTTAATTTTCTTAGCTGTTATTTCTCTCTCAGATAAATAAAACAGGCATATCAAAGGACAGCTCGGGTCCTAAGGAGTTAAATCACGGCGCTAGCATGTAGCAGTTAGCAGCTGCTTTGTAGCCATCTGTCTGCAGCATGAAGAGCTTCACATTAAAAAGAAACAAAAACTCTGTCTTTTTCTGTTGGAATACCTTTAGATGCTGTTGTTTGAGTTATGACAAACCAATAGAGACACTTGCTGTCAGTTTAAAGCGTTTTTAAAAGAGTTGTTGGTCCAGGAAGTTAGCTTGTTAGCTAGCTTTGTTTACATTAGCCTTCTGCTTGAGCTGCTGCCATTTTCTGCTGCGTTTTCTGGTGATGACATTTTGTGATCTTTTCATGACATGCAGACTTCTAGTGGAGTATTTATCCGAAATGATAAGATGAAATATAAAGCTCTGATCATAATGAGAATAAATGAAATATCCGATCCTAATCGGACAAAGGATTCCGATTCCGATCGAGTCCCAAATCACATGATCGGCCCCGAGGGACATCCCTAGTAATCGGTACTCGAGTCGGGAGGATTCCTGGTGGGCCGCTTCATTCATGGACCGGTCAGTCGCCGTCATGGAAAAACTATTCTTGTTAGATTATGAATGAATCTTTGTAGCAGTGTTCGTCCGCCCCTTTAAGAGACGACACCGTCAGTTTTGGAGCTACAATTTAACATAAACACCCCTTTAAATTCTGACAGTTGGTTGAGTCCACCAGAGTGTGCTTTACCAAAATGTCTGGGCCGGACCATTGACAAAATAATGTTCTATTTAGACGGTCTATGGGCTGGACAGAGAAGCGGCTGCGGGCGAGACGGATGATTAGCGAGTATAAATGTGTAGGAAGCGATAGTGGTTATAGGAACGAGCGACTGTGCAGGAGACAATTCAAAGGAGCCGCCAGATCAGCGCTTCATGGTGAAAAAAAAGTCTGCGTCACTGATGATTTTCTATTATCTGTTATATCTTAGCCGACAGGGTGCCTGCACCTTTTGTCTAAATGCCTAAAACACAGTGGCGCGGGTTCAGTCACTTTCTGCGCTGCTTCTCCGCAGTGGGGAGGGGCGGGGCTCCTCGTGCGCTCTCTCCACCTGCTCCACAGGTGACAACACGCGGGAGGAAGAGCGGCCGCGAGGGAAAAGGTTCCGAGCTGTGTCTGTGTTTTTCTAAAGTAGACACAGACAGCAGTCTGTTTTAATGTAACATAACATGGTTTGTAAGTGCGGGAACAGCAGTAATCTGTCCAAACACCGCGATAAAACACACCAGATTCTAGCAGAGTCGTGCGCAGCGTCTGACCGTCCAAGTGAGATGTCTAGCGGCGTTATTGATCCAACAGGTGTGTATGCTTGGGGTACACACGTGGAGCACGTGACTAAAGTGTTGACTATCAAAGAAAAGTGCAGGAAATTTTTATAAAAGGAGGGGGAATGAATATGGATGGCAGGACTTTAAAAAAAAACAATGATCATATAATATTAACAGGCTGAAAGTTCATAGGCTGCCTCAGTTTGATATTGTTGTTGCCTCAACAATAACAAATTGACAGAAAATGTAAAATTAATTAAAGTGAATTTGAATTTGAACGAATGTGATTTTTTTATTTCAATATTTATTGCTCTTTGAAGTGAGGCCATTTGATTTTCTCTTCATTTTGGTTCTTAACTAGAGCTTTGTTTATTAGCTTATTTGTTTATTCCCTTAAAATGTATGTATTTAGAATAGAATTGAATAGCAATACTTTATTCATCCCAGGCTAGGAAATTATTTATGGTAAAGACACGTTAGTATTTATTGATAATTTTATTTTAATGTTGGAATGGGCGTAAAACTGACATATTGTGTTTTAAATTATTCTAAAAAAAGATTTAGAAGAAAATAAAAAAATACATTTGTGTTTAAAATAGTAATATATCATAAATTACCAAAGTAACATATTGATTATTGCAATGTTTACCTTATTGCAATACTGTTTGTATCGTGAGCCATGTATTGTGAAGCACATGGTATTGTGAGTGACTCTGAGATTCCCAGCCCTAATACTAGGTCTGTAACGAGTATCCGGGTGCTCGGGTATTCGCGGTTTTCTCCCGAAAATTTGAGTACGGATAATGCCGACGTCCAAAATCACTGATTTGCGATCTTGACTACCCTTCACTGGCTGCCTGTGAGTTTTAGAATTCATTTTAAGATTATTTTATTTGTTTTTAAATCTTTGAACAACTGTGCACCGAAGCTGTGGAACGCTTTACCACTGAGCATTCGGCAGGCGTCCTCACTGTCCATTTTTAAAACTCTTCTTAAAACCCATTTTTACCGCCAGGCATTTGACACTGTATGAGACTCTGTTCTGCTGGTGTGTTTTATTGTTTATTGTTTTATCTTTGTTTTTATCTGGTGTTTTTATGTATTATCCATCCATCCATCTTCCTGACCGCTTCGTCCCTTTCGGGGTCGCGGGGTGCCGGAGCCTAACCCGGCTGCTGATGGGCGAAGGCGGGGTACACCCTGGACAGGTCGCCAGTCTGTCGCAGGGCTTTATGTATTATATGTAATTTAAAAATATATATATTTTATCTGTTTTTAACTTTTTAGCTGTGATTCTATTGTTCTTTGAACTTTTAATGTGCGGCGCCTTGTTTGACTGAGGTCATTTTAAGGCGCCATACAAATTTAATAAACTTAAACTTAAACTTCATAAATGCAGTAAATTGTATTACAATATGATCAAAATATCATCTGGGCACGATGTATTTTTGCTCTGAAATGCAGATTAATGTAGGATTTTAAGTTTACGAACTAAAACGAAGCCGAAAGAGTCGTGGTACTACTACCGGAAGTAAACTCAACTGTGAAGCTTCTGGTTTTCAAAGTAAAACTAGCGAGAGCTTTTTTCCGTTCAAAAACTGAGACTGAACTTCTGCTCACAGACATAACTTCTGAAACAATGAATTAGCTTTAACATCAGAGCTTTAGCTTCAGTGTTTACATTCTTTTGACTATGATAAGTCTTCAACATTTGACACAATTAACGAAACTCCATCTTATTCTGAAGAAACAGCCTCGCGCTGCTGAAAGGTGGATGTAATCAACGTGAATCAGCTGATTCTGCTACGAAAAAAATTAACTTTTTTCATACCGGCTCTGCACCAATATGTGATGCTTAGAACGTAAAATATTGAAGAACTTTGAGGATAGAAAACTGTGGAGAACATTTTCAGATTCTGTCGTTAAATGATCCAAAACAGCAGTGATTTTATCCTTTTATGTTGTCTTACTGCTCAACCAGAAGATTGATTAAAAAAAGTTTAAAATAACAAACAACATTTCTTTCTATCTGAATCTTTGTGTTTTTTTAATCAGTTTTGTTCATTCTGATCTCCTGTTCTAAATAAAGGTATAAATGATGATTAAATACAAATAATTTCAATTTTCATCCATCCAGTAAATAGACATACACATAGCAATAAACATATTAAAAAGTAAGAATCGTGGTTCGATTCGTGAATCAAATTGGATCGCCACCTAAGCAATGATCCACAGCCCTACCTCATACTGACACAATATAACGTTTTCACTGATGCATACCCAGATATTGGGCTGATATACACATTCTCATTCAGCTTTTATTTTCCTAAGTTTCATGACAGAGAACTGTCTCCATTCTGAATTTCATTAAAAACAGGCTGGAGCATGCTCAGTCAGGACACTTGGAGGCATTTATGTTCATGCCAACAGAAAAAAATGTATTCTCCCCGAACTGTAATAAAATATTTATTTTATATTCTAAATGCTTGCCTTATTTTTCAAGTGTTGAAAAATGGGCCTGTCTTGACCATTAAGGTCCTGGGCTGAAAAGTTGTCCCACTCCGCCCCTGCTGTCACATGTCAAACATTAAGAGTGTTTAGCCTGGAATCAGCATGACTTTGCATTGGATCAATAAAGCCTGGATTCTCACAGCAGGTGTCTGAAATGTGGATGTGTTTAAACTTTTCTACCCTTTAACACACATTTTCTCTCTCTCCGTTGGCTCAGGGCCTTTCATTGAGCGGGCGATCATGGCCAGTCACACCAGTGAGGCTGTCTGGGTCCACTACCAGGATGCTTTACCAAACACGGGGCAGGAGGGGGGCAAATGAGACGTCTGAACATTGCTGGTGAAAGTTGAAAATAAAGCTCCACAAAAACCTTTGTATTTTATATATTAGCTTTCGTTGTGTGTGTGTTTGTGTGTGTGCGTTCCTCAGCATTTGTCCCTGTTTCTAAATAAATCCCAGACAGAGAAGAGACCAGATGACTCTGACCTGATGGATATTCAACCACAGAGGTTCCCTTCAGTCTGCCCTGCTGTGACTGCATGTTCCAGCATGTTGGCAGGCTGTGACAGCACAGCTCGAATGCATTT
>NW_023416897.1:64876-89908 GCF_002922805.2 Oryzias melastigma | reverse complement strand
AAAGTTAGGAGACCTTCCCACCACCATGACTGACATGTACTCACACTTCCTGATGGTCCAGACAAAGAGGAAGAAGAACAAATACCAGCAGGAACATGAAGAGAATCCACAGGAGCTGTCAGAGGCTGACATGGAAGTTCTCCTGAAGCTGGGGAGGCTGGCCTTTGAACATCTGGAGAAAGGAAACATCATGTTCTACCAAGAAGACCTGGAGCAGTGTGGTCTGGATGTCACAGAGGCTTCTTTGTACTCTGGAGTTTGTACTGAGATCTTCAGAAGAGAGTGTGAGATCTTCCACAAACCAGTTTACTGCTTTGTTCATCTGAGTGTTCAGGAGTTTCTGGCTGCAGTTTACATGATGCACTGTTACAACAACAAGAAGACAGAGGTGGTGGAGAAATTTTTGGAAAAAGAAATTACCACCTGTCCTTTGGATTATCTTCTTAATGAAATTTATATGAAGTCTCTTCTGAGTGAAACTGGTCAACTGGATTTGTGTCTTCGCTTCCTCCACGGTCTCACCATAGACTCCCATCAAAAAATCTTAGGAAAACTACTGGGTCACATGGAGAATAGTCCTGAAACAGTCCAGACTATCATCAACAATCTTAAACAAGAAAAAGCCTGCAAAGTATCTCCTGACAGAAGCATCAACCTCTTCCACTGTCTGATGGAGATGAAGGACTTCTCAGTTCATCAGGAGATCCAAGAGTTCCTGAAGTCAGAGGACAGATCAGAGAAGGAACTTTCAGAGATCCACTGCTCAGCTCTGGCCTACATGCTGCAGATGTCAGAGGAGGTTCTGGATGAGTTGGACCTGAACAACTTCAACACAACACCTTTGGGTCGGATGAGACTGATCCCAGCAGTGAGAAAGTGCAGAAAGTTTCGGTGAGTTTGGACTTGATTAGTTTTAGCATTAAGTCTTAGTCACACACACCCATACAGGGGTTGAGCCTTATGGGTACTGCAGATCTCATTGTTATCCAAGTCCATGCAGGGTTGCAGAGGGGTAGCGGCTGCATCTTAAGGGAGCACACATTAGGCTTTTCTTTTTTCTAACCATGTTTTCATTCTGAAAAAAGCTAAATGTCATCATATTGAAATTGTGGTCACAGTTTTGTGTTTCAAAACATTGTAAGTTCTGTATATTTGCAACTTTCTCTTTGAGATTATTTCTCCCAAGTTATTAAGGAATTATTTAAAAATATTTAAGATTGATATTACATTCTCATCATGTCTGTCAGTTTCTCATTACAAAAATGTACATTTCGTTAGGTAACTATTATATTGAGTGATTGCTAGAGCTAAATAAACTGCTCATAGTTTTCACATAAAATTTCTAGTCTCTTGTTGATCTCACAACCTGTTATAAGTAATAAGTCCTATAAATTACTACTGAAACATAATAACCTCCATTTTTTTTTTGTTTTTGTCACTGTCGTGTTATATATAGTCATCTTTTCTTTTCTTGATTTTTTTTTCAGGTTTAACTCAAGATCACTCGCAGGAAAATCAAAACAATGCTCATGGTAAGGAACAAAGTAACACAGAGTGAATCCACTAGTACTAATGATTCAAACTAATAAGTAAAATAAACTTAAGAGATAGAAAGACCAGTTCAGCATCTTGTGAGGGCCCACCACACAAGTAGACGCCAAGAAAACAGACATAGAGAAGAAAATGGCTACACTCTCGAAAAATGTGCCCAGTGCCACAATCTAAATATCGAGTCTTGATCACAAAAGAAAGCTGTGAGAAGCACACACACAAAAAAGATGAAAACAAGTAATAAAAAGAAACACAGAACTACGACAAAGAAATTGCTCTGAGTCACTTACCTCGACCTCTGAGATCAAGTGAAGACTTTTTAGAACACAACCGCAGTACCATCATGAACAAGTTTATATGTCTTATTTACAACAGATCATTACAAGCTAATTTGTTTTTTGTTTTTGTGTTTTTCATCAAAGCCCTAATTTTCCTGAACCATCTGACCTTTATTGGAATATCGTGGCCTCAGCTCTGAACTCCAACCCCTCCCATCTGACAGAGCTGGATCTGAGTGGGAGCAACCTGCATACTTTAGCGATGAAGTTCCTGTGTGAAGGACTGGGGAGTCCAAACTGCAAACTGGAAATACTGAGGTCAGAGGAAAAAAAATGTTTGGTCTGTTTAATTTGTTAGATAAACATACAGAATGGTTTTATTTTATCTTCTAAAGTTTTATAGAATCATTAGAGTTTAACATTTGGTATAGTGTAAAAAGTTAAATGCCATAAGAGTAAATATAGGATCCAAGTTTACAGTACAGTCTTTGAAAGATATGTGTTAGTGGAGCTTTATAGCATTCTTATTCTTTGTGTTCCACACCCTAGTTTAGTCTTCAATGTATTTGACCCCACTATACAGAGAGGCCTGATAACTGAATGACCAACCATTCAGAATTAAACCACAGCCAGTATTACTTTATTAACTTGAGAAACAAATATCTCCTTATAAAGGTCATCATAATTACCTTCTGGAAAAATGTTGAATGATCTGGACAGAAACTCATTGTAAAACTTAGAAGCCATACTTACTTGTTTATACTTACTTAGTTTATATACTTATATTTGATTTACGACAGTTTCTTAAAATGCATACAAGCATGTTACGCTGATTTTTATCTATTAATTTATTTTCTCTGTTATTCTGCATTCAGATTGAAGAACTGCTGTCTGTCAAAGGAACTCTGTGATGTTCTGGCTTTAGCTCTGAAGTCCAACCCGTCCCACCTGACAGAACTGGACCTGAGTGAGAACAATCTACAGGAGTCAGACGTTCAGGAGCTCCTTGCTCTGTTACAGAGTCCAGAGAGCAAACTGGAGACTCTGAGGTAAGTAGATGGTTGGGCTCAGTCTAGATATTTTGGTCAGAAATTATGTACTTTCTGCACATTCACCGAAAAAGATGGAGACTTTCATACATTTTTTTACTTTTTATTTACAGGTGGCTCTGATGGTCCATCAGTTGAAGCAGCAGTTTGTCTGCAGATGTTCTGGGCCATGCTACTGAAGGAGGAGAGGGGAGTGGTGGAGGAGTGAGATTATATTACTTTACAGCTTTACTGTGAACTCTGACATCAGCTCCATTCTTTTTAATGTAGTTCTTTTGTTTAAACCAGGGGTCTGCAACCTGCGGCTCCAGAGCCACAGGTGGCTCTTTTATTCCTCCTTGATTGCTCTCTGGGTGCAGAAAAATAAAATAGTAATTGTCAAACAATTGGAGATTAACTATTATTTTAGAAATACGCTAACATTTTGGGGTAATTTGTTATCTTTTGGGGTTTTTAGACTAAATTAAAGTTTAGCTTCTATTTCAGCAACAGACAAACATGTTTTACTAATTTAGTTTACTGATGAATTTTACACTAATTTGGGATTTAGCTAATAATTTAGCAACATGCCGTTTTTTTTCAGCTAATTTGTTATTTACCGAATAGTAAGTTATTTACCTAGTAATTGAGCAATGAGCTAGCTTTTTCTTTTTGGCTAATTTGGTTTCTAATTAAATTTTTTATGCTAATTTGAAGTTAAGCTAATATTTAAGCAATATGCTAACATTTTTGGGTAATTTGTTATATATTAGGGTTTAAGGCTAATTTAGAGTTTAACTTCTATTTTAGCAACATGCTAACATTTTTGAATATCTTAGTTCACTGAGGAATTTTAAGCTAATTACATGCAGATTTTTTTCGGCAAATTTTTCATCTACTGAAGTTTTTGGGGATAACTTAAAATTTAGCTTCTGTTTTAGAACCAGGCAGACTTTTCTAAGTAATTTAGTTTACTGAGGAATTTTGGGGTAATTTGTTATCTATTAGGGTTTAAGGCTAATTTAGAGTTTAGCTTTTATTTTAGCAACATACTAACATTTTCGGGTTATTTAATTAGCTGATGAATTTTATGCTAATTTGTAGTTCAGCTAGTAATTAGGCGACAAGCTAGCTTTTTCGCTAATTTGGCCACTACTAAAGGTATAAGGTAAAAACATTTTAAAAAAATCCCATTTTGAGAAATGTTAGTTTCTTTTTATATTTTTTCTTTTGTTTGTGCTGAAAATTCTATGAAAAAAATGGCCATCTAAATGTCCTAAATGCTAAAGTAAGACTATACGGCTCCTTCTAGATTTTGATCAGTAGAAAACAAGCCCAAATGGCTTTTTTACTGTTAAAGGTTGCCGACCTCTGGTTTAAACATTATACTGTGGAAAGATGTTTTTGTCCACCTTTAAACATGTTTGTAGGATTAGCAAGAATATTTTAGTGATGTAAATTGAATACAAAATGTTTGAGACTAACAACCTAATGAAGGATTATGTATTGTGTCATTAGTCTATCAAATTTAATCTACAGATTGATCTGTTTTTCTACATTTTAGTAAAGTTTTGCTTCTTGGAGTTCTTGGAGCAGTGTTTATATTCTCCATCAGGTCTGTGATGATAAAAGAAGGTTTTCGTGCATGAACCTGTTAAAACGTTAGCTGTTAACTAACCTTTTAGAATGAACTGAATTGGAAAAATGAATCACATTTTTACAACCATTTGAATCTGTCAAACTTGTGAGAAGATCTAAATGAAACATGGAGATGAAAATTAAAAATGAAACAAATGTATGCTGTTGAAATTTGAACTGTGAGCAAAAGGTTAACAGTAAAAAAAAAAATTATTACATGTACCTTTATTTTTTAATAAGTTATATGTTTTAAAACATAATGAATGTAATAATACTTTGTATTAATTAAAACCTGAAATACCTGCTATACTTTTACTCTGTTGAAGGTAAAAAATTAAAGAGGTCAAAGAGCAACATTAAAGGCAATTCTTCTGTGTTGATTATTCAGTCCGGGAGCCAGCCGTACAGTAACTGTCTTCAACTGTTGGGTGCACTACAGAGTGTTGTTTACAGAACCACACACACACACACGTACATGAGAAACTGGAGAAATACCAGGGACTCAGAGAGGAACTGGAGAAAGCTTGGGAGGTGAGAGTGACAGTGGTGTCCGTGGTAATTGGAGCACTCTGGACTGTAACCTCTAAACTGGAGTGGCTACAGCAGATCCTGGAAAGACCTCAGTCCAGAAAAGAACAGTGGGACAACTTTTCATTCCAGGAGTTTAATGGTCAAGACTGGCTCAATTTTCACCACATGAAATATCAGGCAAGAATTTAGAATGTAAAATAAATGTTTTATTACAGTTGAGGGGAAAAAAATCATAAACCACAAATACCAACAGATAAATGATTATAATAAAAACATGTGGTAAAACAGAAATATTTCCCTGTATGAAAATGTGAATGAAAGGCTCAATTGAACTTTTAACATTTGAAAAAACATCACCATAATAACTCCAAAATCTACAGCATAAGTCACCACATAAGAAGTGAACTAGTTTCTGCAATCTTATTTGTTACTTTGTCAGTCAATGGACATGAGATTTTATATTTCTGTTGACATGAGGTTGAATGCCTCCAAGTGGTCCAGACTGAGCATGCTCCAGGCTGTTTTTAATGAACTTCAGAATGGACACGGTTCTCTGACATGAAACTTGGGAAAATAAAACCTCAATGAGAATGTGAATGAACAGGCTGTCGAAATGGGGCTCGTTCTCAGAATGGATGGACTCGAGTTATCTGAAGATGTTTTTGGTGACATTGGACTCTTACATTGTTCTCCAGTAAAAATAGAGAGCTCCAGGCTGATTCAACGCCTTATAGCATATCTACTCCGCGTCACATCCCTTTCCCCATTTTGCCTCAAGTTGAAGAGGAGCTAAAGCAGATGCTGTCTCTGGGGATCATTGAGGAGGTTAAAGAAGCCACAGACTGGTGTGCTCCTATGGTGCCTGTTGTGAAAAAGAACAAAAAGGTTCGGATCTGCGTGGATTTTACAAAACTCAACAAGGCTGTAAAACGTGAACGTTTTATTTTGCCCACACTGGAGGACATCGCACCAAAACTTTCTGGAGCAACAGTGTTTTCAATTATGGACGCTTCAAGCGGATTCTGGCAAATACCGCTTGATGCCAGCAGCAGGAAGCTCACAACCTTCATAACCCCTGCAGGTCGTTTCTGTTTTCGACGACTGCCCTTCGGCATCACGTCCGCACCAGAAATATTCCAGGAGAAGATGAGCACTATGTTAAAAGATCATGCTGGTGCAGTGGTAGTGATGGATGATATATTAGTTTTTGGAAAAGACAAAGAGGACCACGACCAAAAACTCAAAGAAGTGATCCAGACTATCAGAGCTTCTGGTCTGAAGCTGAATAAGGCCAAGTGTCAGTTTGGAAAATCCGAAATCCGATACTTTGGACAAATCATAAGTAATCAAGGGATCAAACCTAACCCAGAAAAGGTTAGCGCTATCACCCAAATGCCCAGTCCCTCCAATGTCACAGAGCTACGCCAAATCATTGGCATGATTAACTACCTGGGAAAGTTTCTTCCTGAACTTTCTTCTGTCATGCAGCCCATCAACAGCCTGCTAAAGAATGATACTGTGTGGAGTTGGGGGGCGGCTCAGGATAAAGCTTTCCAACAAGTGAAAACCATGTTGACTACTGCACCCGTCCTGGCATATTATGATGCCAGTAGACCAACCGTGGTCAGTGCGGATGCTAGCAGCTATGGTTTAGGAGCAGCTTTATATCAGCATCAGGAGGATGGACTCCGCCCTGTTGCCTTTTGTTCTCGGACACTTACAGAGACAGAGCAAAGATACTCACAGATCGAAAAAGAATGTCTTGCCAGTGTGTGGGCCTGTGAGAGGTTTGTAAGATATTTACAAGGCTTGGAAAAGTTCTGTTTACAGACAGACCACAAACCCCTCGTCCCACTGATAAACTCGTATGACCTGGACAAAGCACCAGTCAGATGTCAACGTTTATTGATGCGGCTGATGAAGTTCAACGCCGAAGCAGTCCACGTGCCAGGAAAACAGCTCGCAGTGGCTGATGCCTTGTCACGTAACCCTCTGCAGAACAGAGACGAGTCAGACACAGAAAGCGACGTGAGAGCTTATGTGCGAGCAGTTATAGAAACAAGACCCATAACAGAGGACAGACTGAACTCCATCAGACAAGCCACAAGCCAGGATGCCAATCTTAAGACAGTTATGCATTATGTTCATACAGGGTGGCCAGAAGATTTGTCTAAGATTCCACACACACTGCAAGGCTTTCATGCTGCCAGAGCCCACCTATCAGCAGCGGAGGATTTGCTTCTCTACGACGACAGAATCGTTGTCCCCGTGTCCCTGCACACGCACGTGCTGTCACAGATACATGCGGGACACCAGGGCCTGACCAAGTGCAGAAGTCGAGCAAACATGTCTGTGTGGTGGCCAGGGATCGGACGAGACATTACTGAAATGATAAAAACTTGTGAGTTCTGCCTGAAAAACAGACCAACTCAGAGGAAAGAACCTCTGATGTCCACACCACTGCCTGGTGGACCATGGCAGAAGATTGCAGCTGATATTTGTGATCAGAGTGGTAAACACTACTTGGTGGTAGTGGATTACTTTTCACGGGACATAGAAATTGCACAGTTGTCCACCATAACCAGTCAGCAAGTGATTTCCCGTCTAAAAAGCATCTTTGTCAGGTGGGGGATCCCGTTGGAGTTGGTGACTGATAACGGTACTCAGTTTACCTCAGCTGAGTTCAGACTGTTCCCCTCCTTGAACCGCCACCTTAACGTGGTGGAGGGGTTTGAGTGCTTGAGTGATCCCAGGAGCTATGCTGTCGGGGGCTTCTGCCCCTGGTAGGGTCTCCCATGGCAGACAGGTCCTGAGTGACAAGCCAGACAAAGAGCGGTTCAGAACCCCTTTATGAGTAAAAACATGAAAGATTCCGTTACGTCGCCCGGATTGGCGTCACCGGGGCCCCACCCTGGAGCCAGGCCTGGGGTTGGGGCTCGGAGGCGAGCGCCTGGTGGCCGGGGCTCCTCCCACGGGCCCCGGTCGGGTCCAACCCGAAGGAGCGACGTGGGATCACTCCCCAGTGGGCCCACCACCTGCAGGGGAGCTCTGAAGGGGCCGGTGCATTGTGGTTTGGGTGGCAGTCGAAGGCGAGTGCCTCGGCGACCCAAACCCCGGTCATGGAATTTGGCTTTTGGGACATGGAATGTTACCTCTCTGGGAGGGAAGGAGCCTGAGCTGGTGCGAGAGGTTGAGAGATACCGACTAGATATAGTTGGGCTCACCTCTACGCACAGCCTGGGCTCTGAAACTCAGTCCCTCGAGAGAGGCTGGACTCTCTACCACTCTGGAGTTGCCCATGGTGAGAGGCGACGGGCTGGGGTGGGCTTACTTGTGAGCCCCCAGCTCAGCCGCCAAGTGTTGGAGTTTGTACCGGTGGACGAGAGGGTCGTGTCCCTTCGCCTTCGGGTGGGGGACAGGTCTCTGACTGTAGTTTCGGCTTACGGGCCGAACAGCAGTTCGGAGTACCCGGCCTTCCTGGTGTCTCTTGAAGGGGTACTGGAAAGTGCCCCAACAGGGGACTCCGTCGTCCTCCTGGGGGACTTCAATGCCCACGTGGGTAATGACAGTGGCACCTGGAGGGGCGTGATTGGTAGGAATGGCCTCCCTGACCTGAACCCGAGCGGTGTTTTGTTGTTGGACTTCTGTGCACGTCATAGTTTGTCCATAACGAACACCATGTTCGAACACAAAGGTGTCCATCAGTACACCTGGCATCAGGACACCCTAGGTAGGAGATCGATGATCGACTTTGTAGTCGTTTCAGGCGATCTCCGGCCGTGTGTTCTGGACACTCGGGTAAAGAGAGGGGCAGAGCTGTCCACTGATCACTACCTGGTGGTGAGTTGGATTCGCTGGCGGGGGAGGAGGCCTGAAAGACTTGGCAGACCTAAACGTACTGTGAGGGTCTGCTGGGAACGTCTGGCTGAGCCCTCCGTCAGGGAGGTCTTTAACTCCCACATCCGGGAAAACTTCAAGCAGGTACCGAGGGAGGTTGGTGACATTGAGTCCGAGTGGACCATGTTCTCCACCTCTATTGTCTCCGCTGCTTTCCGGAGCTGCGGTCGCAAGGTCTCTGGTGCCTGTCGTGGCGGCAACCCCCGAACCCGGTGGTGGACACCGCAAGTAAGGGATGCCGTCAAGCTGAAGAAGGAGTCCTATCAGGCCTGGCTGGCTTGTGGGACTCCAGAGGCAGCTGACAGGTACCGGCAGTTTAAGCGAGCTGCGGCCCGGGCTGTGTTGGAGGCAAAAACTCGGTCCTGGGAGGAGTTTGGTGAGGCCATGGAGAAGGACTATCGGTTGGCCTCAAAGAGATTCTGGCAAACCATCCGGCGTCTCAGGAGGGGAAAGCAGTTTTCTGCAGGCACCGTTTTCGGTGCAGGTGGGGATCTGCTGACCTCAACTGGGGACATTGTCGGGCGGTGGAAGGAATACTTTGAGGATCTCCTCAACCCTGCTGACACGCCTTCCGTTGAGGGAGCAGAGGCTGAGGACATTGGGGTGGAACTGTCCATCACCCAAGCTGAGGTCACCGAGGTAGTCAAAGAGCTCCTCGGTGGCAAGGCTCCAGGGGTGGATGAGGTTCGCCCTGAGTACCTCAAGTCTCTGGATGTTGTAGGAGTGTCTTGGCTGACACGTCTCTGCAGCATTGCGTGGCAGACAGGAACCGTACCACTGGACTGGCAGACTGGGGTGGTGGTTCCCCTTTTCAAGAAGGGGGACCGGAGGGTGTGTTCCAACTACCGGGGAATCACACTCCTCAGCCTTCCTGGGAAAGTCTATGCCAGGGTACTGGAGAGGAGAGTCCGTCCGATAGTCGAACCTCAGATACAAGAACAACAGTGCGGTTTCCGTCCTGGTCGTGGAACAGTGGACCAGCTCTACACCCTCTTCAGGGTGCTGGAGGGTTCGTGGGAGTTCGCTCATCCAGTCCATATGTGTTTTGTGGATTTGGAGAAGGCGTTCGACCGCGTTCCCCGTGGTGTCCTGTGGAGGGTGCTCTGGGAGTATGGGGTCCGGGGAGCCTTACTCAGGGCTGTCCGGTCTCTGTATGACCGGAGCAGGAGCTTGGTTCGCATGGCCGGCAGTAAGTCAGACCTGTTCCCGGTGCATGTTGGACTCCGGCAGGGCTGCCCTTTATCACCGGTTCTGTTCATAGTCTTTATGGACAGAATTTCTAGGCGCAGCCAGGGGCCGGAGGGGGTCTGGTTTGGGGACCACAGGATTTCCTCTCTGCTCTTTGCAGATGATGTTGTTCTGTTGGCTCCATCGAACCGGGACCTCCAGCATGCATTGGAGCGGTTTGCAGCCGAGTGTGAAGCGGCTGGGATGAGGGTCAGCACCGCTAAGTCTGAGGCCATGGTTCTCGACCGGAGAAAGGTAGTTTGTCCTCTCTCGGTGGGTGGAGTGCTCCTGCCTCAGGTGGAGGAGTTTAAATATCTTGGGGTCTTGTTCACGAGTGATGGAAGATCGGAGCGTGAGATTGACAGGCGGATTGGAGCTGCGTCCGCTATTATGCGGTCGCTGTACCGGTCCGTTGTGGTGAAAAGAGAGCTGAGCCAGAAAGCAAAGCTCTCGATTTACCGGTCGATCTTCGTTCCAGTACTCACCTATGGTCATGAGCTTTGGGTCGTGACCGAAAGAACGAGATCCCGACTACAAGCGGCTGAAATTAGTTTTCTCCGTAGGGTGGCTGGACGCTCCCTTAGAGATAGGGTGAGAAGCTCGGTCACCCGGAGAGAGCTCGGAGTAGAGCCGCTTCTCCTCCGCATCGAGAGAAGCCAGTTGAGGTGGTTCGGGCATCTGGTCCGGATGCCTCCTGGACGCCTCCCTGGTGAGGTGTTCCGGGCATGTCCCACAGGGCGGAGGCCCCGGGGAAGATCCAGGACACGCTGGAGAGACTATGTTTCTCGGCTGGCCTGGGAACGCCTCTGAGTCCCCCCAGAGGAGCTGGAGGAAGTGGCCGGGGAGAGGGAAGTCTGGGCATCTTTGCTTAGACTGCTGCCCCCGCGACCCGGTCCCGGATGAAGCGGAGGAAGATGGATGGATGGATGGAGTTCAGACTGTTCAGTGAGGAATACAACTTTAAACATACTACATCAAGTCCTCACTATCCACAAGCTAACGGTGCAGCAGAAAGGAGCGTTGCCATAGCTAAAAACATTCTCAGTCAACCAGATCCTCACTTAGCTCTTTTGAGTTACTGGGCCACACCTCATACAGCTACGGGTTTGAGTCCAGTGCAGCTGATGACTGGTCGCCAGATCAGGACCACAGTTCTAATCCTGCTGAATCAGCTGTGTCCCAGTTCAGTTGATATTGGCGCTGTCAGGGCCAAGGATCAACAAACTAAAGACTCGTACCGTTTCTTCTACAACAGGCGCCACTCAGCACGACCTTTGCCTGTCCTTCGGCCTGGTCAGAAGGTTAATGTCAAGCTGGATGGGGAAAAAGGTTGGACTACGTCTGTGAAAGTCATTAACAGGGCCCAAGAGCCTAGATCCTATTATTTGCAGACTGAACACGGAACGGTCACACGCCGTAACAGGAGACACATCCAGGAAGTGCCTGACAGAGCAACCCAGGTTACACCTGAAGACACTTGTGACGTTAATACTACTCCAGCTAGAGATGTGGGCTCTTCTCCTATCTTACTGAGAGCCCCAGTCACTCCAGTCATGGCTTCACCCTGCAGTCCAAGCGTTCTTCCCTACAAGACCATTGCAGGAAGAGAAGTCAAACGTCCTGTCTGATTTCAGGACTATGTTCCTAAGTAGAAGTTCTGTGGTTGTTCCTCGGATGTCAAAATGCTAAGAAAAAAAAAAGTGTTTTAGAAATACAAGGTTTGGTTACCAGTTATGTTTAATTCTATTCTGGAAAATATGTTACTGAATGTGCAGCTAACCTGTAAAAGTGAATCCCTGTGGAAGAGATACTAAAATGGGGAGATGTGATAAAATGTATCTGCAGTTTCTGACTCCTGCCAACAGGGGTCGTTGTAGTCTATGTAATGTGTGTTTCGCAGGGAATGTTCAGATGAAAGGCACGTAAAAGACGGAGAGTCCAAAGTCCACCGATTGCTACTGCCTGTACAGTTAAGTTTATAATAAAGTGTTAACTCCCAAGCGCATGACTCAGAGAGTTTCATGACAGATTCCAGCTCAGACGAGGAAAACAAAGAGGTTCATGGATCTATTTGTCTACAAGTGGATGATCAGAATGGAGCAGAGCTGAGAGCTTGTGTCCTGCCGACTGTAGCTGCGTCAGTAAAACGTTCCTGTAACCCAGGGGTGTCAAACCCAAACACACAGGGGACCAAAATCCAAAACTCACCTTAGGTCGAACAGGATAAACAATTATTGAACTCTAAAACTACATTTTTAACACTTAAAAAATGTGGCTTTGTAACATAATTATGAACAGGAATATTATTCCAGAATAAATCAATTTAAACCTTAAAAAACGTTCAGTATTTCACTGTTAGTAAAAATATATTTTGTCTAAATTATACAAGTTAGAAATAAGATAACATCAGGTCATTAATAATAACTAGATTTGCAATTCCTAAAGAAATTGCGTCTGATTGCTGAAAGCAATAGCGCTTTGAAGCATTTTACAGCTGCAAGTGTGAAAGACCTTCTGTACGACCGTCACGCCAAGTTTTATCCATTTAGCTCAATTACTTTTGGAGATATTACACAAAACACTTGGAATAGATTGTAGCACCACCTACGGGAATATTGTTGTTGCATTGACTTATCTCAGATTGTGGAAGCAGTCTTGAAAATTTGGTGAAGTTATGTGAAACTCTTAAGGAGCTGCTGCATTGCACACATTACAATCTCTCCGGTATAATTTGCATAACGTGTTCTGCAAAAACGGTACGGAACTAGGGCTGGGCGATATGACGATAAAAAAACGCCGTACGATCTCCAAAGCTGACGATAGGTCATTTTTAAGATATCGTTATATCGCGATATTCTACGAAAAGCTGCAAGAGCGAGAAGGCAAAAGCTTGTTGACAGCTGTGACTTTAAATCCGAGCTGCTGCTGCTCCCCCTCCTCCTCCTCCTCCTCCTCCCGGTGTGTTTTTCCTGTTTGGAAGTCACGTGACATACGACGGGACAGAGTCGCGTGCGCCGTCATTATGGATGGGGTCCTCCCGAGTAATGAATGACGGAGGTCCGAAAAAGTAACAAAAGGAGACGCAGTGTCTTGCATTCGACTTCAAAAACCTTCACAACAAAATAATCCGATGGAGAGGAATCATCACAGGACAGGAATCGCATTTTAATAGAGAGAAATCAGGCTGAGAACTTTGAACTGTGTGCTAAAGTTTAGGCTAAAGTGGGTGCTAGCAACTCGTGACAGACATGCTAGTTTGGTTCTTTAATGTATGTTTTTATTAATGTATCGTGTTTTTAAACATAGCGGATGTTAATCGCACGTATTAACGTTCAATCTGCACAAAAACTGATGGTAATTCATGTAGGAAACACGTAAAATGTTAGGTCAAGATGCACGGTGCTGCATTGTTTTGCTAGCTCTTTGCATAGGTTTTGCTAGCTACTGTAAGAGCCTAAATCTTATCGTCGGTCGCACTCCCCTTGTAAGAAGTGTAAGTGAGTTTGCACATAATTTTCTTAATCCGTGGCGTCACCATTGAGGTTCTTTCTTGGTCGTTCGAACCGAATAAAAGCCCAACTAGAATAAACAGCGCTAATGCTAACGCTAGCTTTCTGCTCAGTGACATAAACACAGCAGAGAGCAGATGTTAGTGAAGGAGCTGTGGATGTAAACTTTTTAAAACATTTACTCCTATTATCTCTGTGTTTTGAATCTTAACAGTTTGGCAGATGTATTTGATGTTATCATCCAAGTCTAAAAATGTTTTTGCATCAGTTAAAGATGCTAGCTGGAGCCTTTTCTCAAAGTACAATGAAATCGTCTATTTGAAGGTAAATTCTGAAGCAATTGAGATTTATTTACCATGTATGTAATCCAAAAATAATAAAAGTTTCAGTTTCATTTTAAAATGTGGTAAATGGTGTTTTTTATTATTATTATTTTTATTATTTAGCATTTTGAGCTGTTTTTAATAGAGAAAGGACTTTACTAAACTTTATCAGTCATTCATGCTATAAACTTCATCAGTCTCCCTCATTTCTGGTCTTGGGTGACAATCATTTACAAGCTCTGTTTTATGGATTTTAGCACAAAGGAAAAATTAAAACTCACTGATATTTAGAAGCTGTTCATTTGACAGCAATGCATTACCTGTAGCAGTAGAAGACGCAATTCTTGCAATATTTACAGGTTAATCTTAATAGATAACTATTTAATTCGAATAAATGTAAATATTTGTTCAAAAATATGTTTACTTCTGTCAACTAAAATCAATATCATTAAATTTGAATTTATTTTAAAAATATCGTGATAAAATCGAAATCGTGAAATAAAATTAAAAAAATCGTGATTTTTATTTTTTTGCCATGTCGCCCAGCCCTATACGGAACTATGCAAAACGGATATTACCATTGGATTTGTGGTGGTCCAAATAGGGTATGTCCAGAACATTGCAAAGATGAGTCAAAGTATGTGGCATAGGGAGTCAAAAAAGTGTTTTACGAAAAATCGTAACTTTAGAACAATTCTTACACAATAGAGATAGCTGATAAATATCCCCTATTACCTTAGTATTCAAGGAATCATAAAGGAGTAAAAGCTGGTACTTAAGACAAATGCACTTGAAGAATAAGTCCGAAACACTTTGGTGCTACAACTGACCACCTGGTGGCACAATAGAGCCAAAAGTGATAGAGCATATAAAGATTGGTTTGAAGTATCTACTTAGAAAGTTTCATACCAATATGTCTAACACTTTCCAAGATATAGAGATTTGAAATTTCTCTATGGCATTTTGAATACAAAACCAATAATTATAAAAATTCATATAAAATCAATTATGACACTAAATGCTACGAAATTTTAAACCAGACATCTCCTTAGAGAGCCTAACAAACTACAAGTGGTTACATGTTGATATCTGCAATTGCTTTCAAGATACAAGAACTACTCCAAAGTTAGCTAATCATTCTTAAGTCACCACCAGGTGGCCCAGGCAAGCTACTTTTCTAGTATGTTATACAAGGCTCCACAAACAACATACATGTTAATTTCTTTTTAGCTATGTTAAGTACTTGCAGACATATCGGCCTAAACACATTTGCCTACATTATAACGCCACCTATTGGAATATTTTCATAATTCTTTTGATAGTTCTTTATCACTCTAAGATGAACTTATATTTCAAGATTTGTAAAGTTCTGACAATCTGTATAGGATTTACAGTATTTTAAAATCTGAGACCACACCCACCTCATTTGCATTACGTTTTTTACGAAAACGGTAAAGAATTTTGCCTAACGAGTGGTGCCATTGGACTCGTGGTAGTCCAAATAGGGTATGTACCAATTTTCATAAAGTTTGGTGAAACTATGTTGAATAGGAAGCCAAAAACGTGTTTTACGAAAAATTGCAAATAGCGAAAAATCTAGTTAGACGGAAGTGGGCGGTCCCAATTTGAAAAACGTCCGAAAGCATCCAAGGAACATACAGGAAAAGAAGCCACATTGATACGACTTACGGTATTTGAGATAGAGGCCAAAAACAAATTTCTTACAAAAACGGCCACCTGGTGGCGCTATAGAGCAACATTGAGCCACAATTGTTATAGCTTGTGTAGAATAGTTTAAGCTATAATACTATAAAGTTTCATAAAATTATCTTCAGTATTTTTGAAGATATAAGCATTTTAAAGTGCTTTCAATGCAAAGTCTATGGGAAAAATAATCCATAAAAATATTAATATAAAATCAACCATATTACTACAAAACGTAATAGCACATTATTCCCAAAGGAGCTTTACAAACTACTTTTGGAATTATTTTTGATATCTTTAAAACTGTAGGACTAGAAGCACTTTAAAAAGTGATGGAATAAAATATAATAATAAAAATAAAATAGAATAAAGAAGTAGGATAACATACTCTGATTGCTTTCAGCAATCAGACAATAAAATAAAATGATCTGGAGGGCCGGATAGAATTACCCGGAGGGCCGGATCCGGCCCCCGGGCCTTGACTTTGACACGTGCTGTAACCTCTCCGAGCTGTGCAAACCCCGCAGCATCTTCATCCCCGAGGAAGAGGATCCCGGGTCACGATCACGTCAATAAACCACCACATTTGAGATCAAGATCGAAACGGGATTAAAATGGTGACCGGAGAGCTCAAACTGGACCTCTGAAGGCGTCTGGGCTGGCTGCGGGAGGGGGGCGCAGCAGCCCGCACCGTGTGTGTGCGTGTGAAGAGTTCCAAACCCGCGCGGGGGGAGGTGGATACTTATTCAGGTTACGGCACTGCGCCGCATTCCAGCCCCGCAGCGCCGCGCCGCGCAGCGCTCCGTCCTCCGCACAGATCCGGCTCTTCTCCCGCAGCTTTCGGGACTAAGGATGCGCAGAGACCACCGCTTTCGAGGCGCTTAGAGGCGGACGGAAGAGCCGAGCCCCCCGCGCGCCTCAGGACCCCGGTTGGACGGCTCCAAACATGAGCGGATGGTGGCTGCTGGTCGGGGCTCTGCTCGGCGCTCTGGCCGGGCCGCTCGCCGTTTGCAGTGGGGTCCACGGTGAGTGTGTTTTCTGTCCTTTCAGGCAGGTGGGGGGTCAGCAGCTGTCTGCTGCAGCGAGCGCGCTCACGGCCATGCACGCGCGCAGCATTCGCTCAGAGTCCAATGTGTTGTGTGCGCGCGTGGGGTTCGGTGTTGGAGGGGAGCAGGTGAACTTTTTCGACCAAACTTTACTTTCCACACGAATCCCGCTGATCTCATCCAGGAGAACAAGACGGACTCCATCATTAGGCTCTTTCCCTCTACAGGGTCCTCCTGACGCACGCACGCACGCACTCATGCCCTTCGTGCGTCAGACGGGTAGAAGTTCTTTAAAGCTGCAGGGCAGGGTTTTATTTTAGCCCGGCTTCATTTAGCCGGGTAAAAGCAGCAGAAACACGAGACGGCCGGGAGCTAAACCGACCCGGATCTTCTGCCATGCAGCAGCCAGAGTCGAACATGCACACTGACTCAGAGGCCCGCGGGCCGGAGGTAAATGATCTGCCAGCTCATCCACAGCCTGATCCTCCTGATTGTTGAATATTCTTCAGGTTCTGCGGGAGGATCACGTGGCTGCATTCCTGACACCAACTCCTTGAAGAAAGCGGGGCTTGCCCCCCCCCTCCCCCCCCCTTACCTGCTCACAAACCTGTGGACAGGTGTGTTTTGGTGTTCAGGCAGAGGCTGGCATCCTCTGACATTCAGTATTTGATGGAGAGTCAGATTCTTGGACTTGTTGTCTTCTTAGCATCTGCAGGAAGAACGCCGGGGTTCTAAAATAAACCTCATTAAATGAAAGACATGCTTTCCTGTAAAGATTTGGATGGCTGGGAATTCTGTACTTTGTGTCCAAGCTCTCGTGCACTTTTCTGATCTTCTTTGCTTTGAGGCCGATCTACCAGCAGCAGTTGGTCCAAATGTCTAAAAGCCAGCAAGTCTGTCATTTTGAGCTGTTGATTGAAGACGATTTCTCTCTCCAAATAAACCCAAAGAAATTTGAAGACGGAAAACAATTGCATCAGTTGGAGGTTTTAAGGCCTTTAGGCTGAATCTGGGGGTGCAGCCTCGGCCAGCCTCTTCTCCCAGCAGTAAAGTGGGTGCTGCTGTTCAAACAGGGACTGTTCCCTGTGTGTGACCCTTATTGGTAGAACTGGATGTTTGGATTTCTGTCGTCTTGGCTTAAAGTCCTTTTGATCGACCAGGAAAACTGGTAATACAAGCCAGCTTTCATCTGTGCATTAATGTATCTGTTTTCTATAATGTTTATTCTACACCTCTAAAGCACCAAATGTTACCAAAAATACTTGTTGGGATGAACTGATGATGTCATAAGATCAAATTTCACTGAGACAGACTGCTCTGTAAGTAGAAAATACAGCAAATTATGGTGGATTTTTACCATTGTGCTCATAAGTTTACATACACTGAAATAAATGATGATTACTTGGTGATTTTCCATGGAACATGAATGATAACAAAAACCTGTTTCTATCCATCGTGGTTGGTGAAACCATTCATTGTTAAAGGAAAACAAAGCAGTTTACTCTTTTTAAGTCATTCTGACAACAGAAACTCCCCGAATGACTTTGTTCAAAAGTTTACATACCCTGATGACTTTGTTCAGAAAACATGCACACAAGCAGATACAGAAGGCTTTGAATGACAGCTAAAGGTAACCATCCTCACCTGGGACTGGTTCACCTGTAATCAAGGTGTGTGCTCAAAAGGTCTTAGAGTTTCTGGGCTCCCAACAGATCTTTCCATCCTTTAGTACACACACCTCTAACACCACAAATATACACTCTAACAAACAAACACGCATGCATCACACAAGGAAGGTGGGCCCTACAACCCTCTGTCCCCTACCCCATCCCTGGGGGGTGGGTAGACCCGACCCACGGTCTGGTGGTCTAGTCTCTGGGGTGCCAGTCTCCTGGACCCGGCGGCCTCCTCTCTACATGGGGAGTGAGATCCCTGAGATTTAAGATCTAGAGCAGGGGATCAAACTACATCGGAGCCTGGGGGTGTCCAGATCTTGGTGGTGCGGAGTCCGGTCTTTGCTCTCGAGAACTAGTCCTCTCCAAAACTCCATCAGTGGGTGTGTCTAGTCGGGCCTTGTTTACATCACTCCTCCGGGACCTCCGTTTCTCTTGGGAGCCCCTCTTCTCGGCGGGGGTGGGCGGTTGTCTGGAGCATGTGGGTGGGTTTCCCTTGGGGGGCTCAGGCTCGTACCTGGGGTGGGGCGGTGGGGTCCTCGGCACTGCTGGGTGGTGGTGGGCTGCTCTTCTGGGGTTGGGGGGCTCTCCAGGGGTGGGGCCTCGCGCTGGCGCGGTGGGGGGGGCTACTCTTTTGGCTGGGCTGGGGCCTGCACTCTCTGTGCTCCTGTTACTGTCCACTCGCTGAAGTGGGGGCCTCTGCGGTGGTCCCGCGTACCCTGGTCTGAATGTTTGATGAGATTGTCTGGTGGGCGGATTTCCTCTACGGCCCTGTGGCGGGTGTTGGGTTTCCTGGCTGCCACTGCTGCTTTGGTGGGGGTCTTGGTGTGGGAATGGCAGGGCACTCTCCCCCTTTGTACATCCATTCATCATCCACCTCAACAAAACACAAACATTCACCTGAGCCCAGGTGTCTGCTCACCTTCACACTAATAGTAACCGTGACAGAATGAAAGGCTTTACACGTGAGGGTTTATATGCAGAAGTGTGTGAACTGCTGTTGTATTGTGTACATTTTGACTAGTTTAAATGTGAAGATTTTTTTAGTCATCAGGTATGTTTGTGGTTATTGAGTGTGTGTGTAGACAGGCCCCGCCCATTCCAGATTGCTATTTATACCTGGTCGTTTTACAATGTTACTATCCTCTGTTACCATCTTCTTTTCTCTATAAACTCCTCTCTTTTACCTTTTTCGTGTGCCCTTAACACCCCCAACCCCTTCTTCTCCTTTTCCGTCTGGTCCAAAAAAAAAAGATATTAACGTAATCAATATAAATAAAGTTTATCACAAAATACAAAAGGGGTTTATTCTCAATAAACCTCTATTGTGACAGTAAAATCTGTCTAACACTAGAGGCTCTCAGCTCGTATCTGTTTGCTCAGCTGACAAATTAAAAAAAAAAAAAGAACTGGAGGATGTAAACTTTTGATTTGTGTAATTTGGGAAGTTTATCTCATCTTTATGATTAAATAGTGTGAACTAAATTTTTTGACAGTAATTGGTTACATCCAACCACTAACTGTGAGTGGAAAAAAGTTTTTATGGCAACATTAATGTTCTATGAAAAATGACCAAGAAATCTCAAGGACTTCCGGGGTATATAAACTTATGAAAACACGTGTACTTAAACAGAGAAACAGTTCAAATAGAGCCAGTGAAAAACTCAATGTTTTTGGGATGTTAAAACAAGTGAGTTTTAAAAGGGAAATTTAAAATGAATTCACTGTGTTCCCTATTGAGAATAATGGGTTAATTTAACCAGACTTTAGAAACACATACTTGGAAAGAGTTAGTTTATGCAGTGTGGAGCTGTGAGAACACAGACAGCTGTTCCTGAGGGGAAGATCTATTTCTGTCCAAATCACAAGAAAACCAAGCGAAAACAAAACTGGTCTATGTTCCTTTTGCACTTCTCTAACCCTCTAAACTCCAAAAATGCTGTCACCATCAAACTAACATGTTTTCAAATCAATGCAAAACTCTGAATATTTTGGCTTGCATGGGTGGGTCATTGTGGACTCATGCTGTACTTGGACAGATATATCACTATTTAGAAACTTCCGCTTGTCAGACTCGATGGCACTTTTTCTTGTATGCCTGTCTACTGGAAAATACTATAATCAACATCTCTTGTTGATTTGCTTTTCAGTTCTTGCCACACATTATTGATACACAAGCAAAGGACTTGGCCCTGAAAGTGTGGGAAAATAACGGTTTATAAATATTAATTTCTACTGAAAACCATACTGTGTGGCTATGAAAAGTGCTGCAGAAGAGTTGGTTGATTGATCCCTATGGCATTTACTTTCATGTTCAGTAATAGTTGCCTTGTGGAGCCTTGGATGTTGCAACCTTCGGAAGTGACATTGAGGAAAATTGGAGAGCAGAGCTCTTAGTCTCTCCACAACTCTTGAGTTGTGGTAGAAGTTGTTTCAGATGTAAAAGAGCTGCTCTTCTCCTCAGCAGAGATTAGATGGCTGTCTATCACTAATTCTTTCTGAAAATGAAAGCTGCCTTCTTGAGATAAGACCAAGTCTGCTGGAAAACGCTTCCGGGAAAAAAAAGTGAGCCCCCTCCTAACATAGGGACGGGGGGGGGTTCCCCGGTCAGAAATGAGGAGCTGACTCGAAGCCGCCCTCTTCTAAATACTTCACCATCAGTCATCAGTGGAGAGTAGGGATGTAACAATTCTTCAGGAATTGGTTAAAAAATTATTCAAACTTGTCAACATGTTCATTGATGCAGAAAAAAGGGGTTTTCTCAGCCTTTGCCTACATTTAGAAATGCAGAGCTGATGAAATTTCTCCATGCAGGCTCACTGTGTGTGTATGTGAGTGTGTGGGTGTGAGTGTGTGCCTGTGTGTGTTGGGGTGTGCCTGTGGGGGTGTGCCTGTGTGTGTTGGGGTGTGCCTGTGGGTGTGTGCCTGTGGGGGTGTGCCTGTGTGTGTTAGTGTGTGCCTGTGTGTGTTGGGGTGTGCCTGTGGGGGTGTGCCTGTGTGTGTTGGGGTGTGCCTGTGTGCCTGTGGGGGTGTGCCTGTGGGGACGTGCTTGTGGGGGTGTGCCTGTGGGGGTGTGCCTGTGGGGACGTGCCTGTGTGTGTTGGGGTGTGCCTGTGGGGGTATGGATGCCCTGGCGTTCTCTTCAACCCCGCTGCCCTCCTGGGAAAATCCCACAGCTCCTTTGGAAGCAAAGGTTTCACACAAGCATCTTGAGTCTTCGTGACAAACCGGAGAATTCACGTGACTGAAAAAAAAATCTGCCAATATGTGAAATAATAAAGAACCGTGACTACGCGGGGAGCAGTGTACATCACGTGTTGTGACACACTTTCCCCAAACGTCATGACGTATTGAGTCTGTGGACTTCCAGTTTTTTGCAGCTCAAATCACCACCTATCTAGAAGCATGGTGGCGAAAACAACAGACTTTGAGGTAGAAGAGAATTTTTCTCATTTAAAGTCAGCAGTACCAAAGAAGTAGACATAGTAATTTTACAGAGTTCAGAGCAGAGAATTTGTTAAGGAAATACATGTCAAAGAAGTTCTATTTTACTTTTTAGTATTCTATGCAGTATTGTTTTGTTTCCTGTGACTCTGTATAGGTTCTGAAGTTGTGTGAGACAAGTTAAGTTTGTTACAGCATAAATAGAGATGTTGCAATAAATAATGCACGTCTTGGTTACAAAGAATTTGTGATCATTTTAATATTATGTAAAATAGTTTATTTGTATTGGATCCTTTCTGTTAGTAGACAGACAGTTTGATGTAAGGGGCAAAAAGAAAACATACTTGGCCTTAAAATACCTTTAATTCATTGTGTTGAAAAAAAATTGAAATCATGACTTTAGAACCATGAATTGAATTATGGCTTGATAGCATCGTTACATCTCTAGTGAATAGTTTTCTGTGCACTCTCGTCTTCTTTGAAACAATTCCTAGCTGTTTGGGTTTCACACTGTGCTCTTGAGACAGAGAACTATCTGCAGTATCTTGTAGTTACATCAGCTGCTCTTCTAAGGCAATATTTTCTTCAACGAGTTCTTCAAAACGCCACTGATCGTTGTTTACTTCAGGAAACATTTTCTTGGATTGTGGGATGCATTTTTCTCTCATTTGAAATGCATGATGCTAACATGGCAAAATGTTGTTCCTATTAAACCCATCTAAGCAGTACAGATTAGATGAGGGTGGGGTGTCCTCAGGGGTGGGGTTCCTACTGAGACATCAATGTTCTGTCTCTGCACAAACTTGTCCTTGGCTTCCTGATGAAGGTGAAAGTCAAGGCGTCAAGAATGAAAAGTTGAATTGCTGAGTTAGAAAAGTCATTTTCTTCATCTAGTCTTTCTCCAATGTTTGCATGGTTTCAGTTGATTCATGGCTTCATCTGAACTTCCCTCAGTGTCCACTGGGGTTAATTTCTCAGACAAATTCCTGTCTTTTCACCTTTAAGGCTGAATATTATTTGTCTGTGTTGGTAGTTTCTCAACTCACAGCATCAGAGAATAGGTTTCATACCATGCTTTGGATTCATCTCCTTCAGGTTTTGTCTGTTATCAGCCGCAAAGGGATTACAACAATCAGTATCTTTCATTAAGGGAAATCAACCATGCCTATTGCTTTGTCAGGTTACTAGTTAATCTAAACATCTGCAGATGTTACACTCAATAAGTAGCATAAACCTCATATTCACTGCCGTAGGCCATCGTGTGATAACTGCTTTTCCTCTGCTGTCTTTCTGTCATTCCAGGAGTTTGTGTCTTCGAGGGATTGCTGCACATGGTAGGTACTTCTCTTGACTTTTGCCACATCTATGCAAGCAGAAGCGGATTGTTTATTACCATCCTGGAGAATAACTCCAGGATGGTAATAAACAGCAGTGAGAGCCTGTGTAGAGAAGCATGTCATGGATGGGGTTGCAGCAGGCTTTCCGTTGTCTGATATTTGGCTCCTGAAACCAGAAGCTGCTCTGTACAGGAAGCAACTGTTTGGGCTCAAATGAATTTCTGTATGAATTTAAAAACCAGCTAATGAAGATGTGTTATTTTGAACAAAATCTTTTCAGTTCTTCTGAACGTTCCAGCCCTTCTCTGCAGCTTTAAGTTTGTCCATTCTGTCTGTGGCAGAATGGACAAACGGCAGATTCTCTCATCGAGCTGCTTTTCTCCTTCAGAATCTGCTGGAATTACATTGATCATGTTAACGGTTGAAAAGTTACAGTATGTTAAAGATTTTGTTAAGTGTCACCAGCGACGCCTCAGGTGTTAAAGGGTTACTCTGCTTTGGTTTCTTTAATGCTACATCTGCCTCCATTTCATGTGTTTCACTTCATGCAGTATTACAGCCTTATACAACAACTTTTGAAAACTGTAACAAGCTGTTTGTCTCATAACTGGCTGTCAAATGTCTTCACAAAGTAAATTCACTGACAAATGAGACCAATAGAAGAAGTTGTGGCCATAATGAGAAATCAAACTGCAGACATGAGGATAGTTTAACAAAACACTTTACTACTACTACTACAAAGTAGCACAAGTAAAGCATGAAGTCTGATCTTGACCAACAGCATTGTCTCACTTATGCAGGCGCTCTGTTGTTGGGGGATATACATCACACCGGGGTTCTGGTTAAGAAGGGAAGGAGGCATTTCCTTGACTTGTAAGCCTCATAGCTGTGTAAAAACAAAGATGCTGACAGTTTTTGACGAGGCAGAAAGCTTCTTCTCACCTTCTTCTCTTCAGTGTGTTCAGTGAGAGTGGGTTTCCTGAAAATGTGGTGTGAATGCTGCATGAGCATAGCTTCTGTCCTGGAGGAGACAGATGAAAGTAAAAGAGAGGTGGAACTTTCCAACCCTGAAGTTAATTCTTCTTTGATTGAAATCCCTCCAAACAGAAGGGAGAATTTGCTTCAGCACACTGCTGTCCTGGTAATCCCTCTTAAGAAGTTGAGCTGTGTCTCCTAGGTGTTGGGGGGTGGGGGGTGGGGGGGGACTATTTTCTCCCCTCTCATCAGTGTAATTACAGCCAAGCTGGAACATACCTGTAACAACGGAACAACACATCCGCTCCTGTGATGCCTTTCTTTGAAATAGGATCATTACTGAGGCCAGGATGTGAAGACTGAAACGCTGAATGCTGTTTAGGAGGGAGGAGGAGGAGTGGGAAAGGAGGAAGAGCAGGAGGGGGAGCTTGTGGGAACGTCTCAACATGTCTGAACACTGTCGTGGAAAAAAGCCTTTTTGCAGTTCAAAGTAGGGAACCCCCTCACACCTGGATAGATCCCAGGGTGAGGCGTGCAGGCCTCCCTGAGTCTCCCTCACCAACCGTCAGCATCTGATCTGACCTGCTGAGCCCAGAATGACACCGCCACAACTGCAGCGGTGCAGGGAGGAGCGGGCTGATCATCGAACCAAACGGAGTGTGCGTTTTTTTTTTTAACTTGTCCTGTCCAACAGCTGAGCCAACAGATGCGGGCTGAGAGCTTCTTGTGTTGGGCAGATTTTACTGTGACAACAGGGATTATTGAGTATAAACCCCTGTTGTATTTAATGCTAAACTTGATTTATATTGATTATGTTTTATTATTTTTTTATTTATTTATATATATATATTTTTTTCTTTGTTGTTGGACC
>NW_023416897.1:64507-64777 GCF_002922805.2 Oryzias melastigma | reverse complement strand
GGCCTGTCTACACACACACACATTATAGTTACACACACACCTGTTGGCCAAAACAGTCTCCACATCCAAACCAAACATAGAGCACCCAATGCAACTTTAACTGCAGCTCACACGCTCCATCATACAAACTCATTCAGATAGACTTTCATTCTGTCACACAAACGGTTAGTGCTAAGGTGACACCTATGCTCAGGTGAGTGTTTATGTTTCACTGAGGTGGATGGTGATGGAATGTACTCAGGGGGAGAACGCCCGGCCATCCCCACGCCA
>NW_023416897.1:54135-64166 GCF_002922805.2 Oryzias melastigma | reverse complement strand
AACGGAGGCCCCAAGGAGTGATGTAAACAAGGCCCGACCAGGCACACCCACTGATGGAGTTAAGGAGAGGACTAGTTCTCGAGAGCAAAGACCGGACTCCGCACCACCAAGATCTGGACACCCCCAGGCTCCGATGTAGTTTGATACCCTGCTAGATCTTAAATCTCGGGGATCCCACTTCCGGAAATCAGGAGATCATCCAACCATCCAATCCCGAGCCAGCACCAGTCTTCCTCCGTCCAATCCCGAGCCAGCACCAGTCTTCCTCCATCCATCCAGTGCAGCCACTAGTTCTTTGTCCTTCAATCCAGTGCACCTGAGACAAAATACAAAGAGCCTTCAAACTTACAAAAATAACTTTCACTTTATTCACAGGTCTCACTATTGTGTAGACGGTACCTGTTCCAAGCCTATTTTTTATCTTTTTATTGTATTTTATCAAATTATTTATTTGTTTTTGTTTATTTTTTATTTTTTAGCATTGTGGCTTTTACTGTGTTGTTTGTTGTCAACGTTTGATGCTTTAGAGCTGCTTTTAATGGAATTGCCCTTGGGGGACTAATAAAGTTCTATCTATCTAACATCCAAGACAGTGTTCTCAAAGGACCAGTGTCGGAAAACACTGCTCTAGTGGAGATCTGCATGAGGAATGCACCAAAATAGTAACTACAGTGTGTGAAAACAACCCTCAGTTTAGTTTTGTTTTAATTGCTCTAGATAAACCAATTCTAAAACCTTGTTATAGAAAAACATTTGACTTATGTCATTTCTAGAAGAGGTATATAGCAAATTACTGAGATAAACTTTTGTAATATACCAAATACTTATTTTAAATCATAGTTTGCAAGTAAAGCGTTTAAAAATCAGACCATGTAATTTTCTGGATATTTGTCTGATGTTGTCTCTCACAGTTTAAAAATCACAATCATGAAAATGACAAACCCCTCATCTTTTTAATTGGGAGAATTTGCACAATTGACTGTTGACTAAATACAGTTTTGCCCATCAGTATTAATAATTAATGGTGACAAAAAATCTGTAGTTTACAAATGTCAGTGGTCTGGCCCTTTCCTTAAACTCTCTTTTATTTTTAACAAAGTTCTAATAAAGCAGCTTTATATTCTTACAGGAGATTGTGTTTGATAGGAAAGTAGTAGGCTTACAATCATAAGAAAATAGATTTTCATGTATTTTCAGATTCCAGAACCTCATAAATAAAAGTGTGGAAGTACAGCTGCTGCTTCCTGATGCAGACAGATCTGTGTTAAGTTCTCTAGGATTCTCTGGGAAATCTAGCATGCCAACCAGCTTTTCCTTTTCTCAGCTTTTATGGGGGTTTGGGAATTCATGAATGGCGTCTTGGAGTGAACCTGTTGGTAGCGAGAATAAACTCCAGTTGATGGATAAATTGATGGGTGGGGTGGCTGGGTGACATGTAGGTTTATAACTTGGAGAACTTCTTGTCGGTCAGTTGCATAAAAACACTTTTTATATATAATGTTTTGATTGAGAGTGGACAGAAAAAGAGGTGAGCATCATGTAACTGCAAACACCAGTAGGATGAGTTGAAGGATGGATGGGTGCTTTGAAGGGTCAGGCCCATGAGTCAAAAGTTTGCCCACTGCTGTGTTAGACCATCTGACCTCTATGAGGGAGCTCACAGGAGATAGTTGGAAAAGCAAACTCCTCTTTCTCAGTGTAGGCACATTTTGCAGATACCATTGTTGGTGCTAAAGATTTAGGAGGCTTTGTCAAACTGACTGTTTTGAAAGTTGATTTTGGTGAGGAGGCTGCAGTTTCTGCTCACTTCCTGCTGGTCAGTAAACCCTCCATGTTTCACAGATTGAGCCTGTTGTTGTGTACTTGTTTCAGTGTGGGATGGAGTTTTGTGTCAGAGCCATCTGAGATGGGCCTCACTGTGACAATGTGGCCTTTGGGTAATTGGGCTGTTTTTGGATCATCCCTGCTTTCAGACACATTATTTCTCAGGAGAGGAGCTCTGTGGGGTTTGCTCCTAGAAAAAGTTTGACTTCAAAAGCTGTGATGTCCTGAAAAAGCCACGTTCTCTGGACCTAGACCTAACCAAACATTCATCATTTCATCATCATCATTTTCGGTTATTTAGAATTGTCAAAACATGAAAATCCTAACATCAACCATTTTTTTCTGTGCATTGTGTCATCTTAAGAAAAAATGACAATAATTGGAACTTTATTCATTGAATAAAGTGCATTTAAGCTGCAAACATAAACTAAGAGGCAAACTAAATCATGGTAGCTATAAATCAAATCTCTGATCAACTGAAGATCCTGCTCCATCTTTCAGGAAGCTTTGATTCTTGATTTGAGTCCCTCTAATTCATGCTTCATTTGTGTTTCTCCGGCTAAATGAGAGCTCACTGTGTTTGCTGTTCTGGAACTAAACCTTTTTCTTCTAGAGCCCCTCCCTAGAAACACACAGAGAAATATATGGCAGAGCTGAAGTGGTACAACCTTTGTCAAACACTTAGCTGCTCAGCTAATTGCCAAGCATGACAAATCCAACTCTCCCTCGATGGACTATAGGCCATTTGGAAGTGGCTTCATTGTGCCACCTCCAAGGCTCTTTGGTGTTCCACCTGATGTAGGAGCTTAAAGGGCCCATGTCATGCTATTCTCAAGCCTTTCAGGGTTGACTATGTCCTTAGATAGGAATTATATTACTTCACTGAAGAACAAATGATTTTTTCAAATATACATTTTTTCGTGACTTCTTTACCTATTCTGAAGTAAGATGGCTTGATCTCCGAGGCTCCGCCTCTTGCTCCCTGTGGGTGCTGCGTATTTTATGACATCATCCTAGAGTCAGTAAAATAAAATAGTCACAAAATAAGGGAGTTTTGCTGATCACTGCTAGCTCCACAGAGAAAGTGGGTGTTGGTGTTGGACTAGGGGCGGGGCTGTCAGCGCAGACTCCTCCTGGAAGAGGCTGTCTCACCTGTCTCTATCACATTGTGAGAACCCACTCGTTTGGATAGGTTGGGCAGGGCTGGTGTTCAGAGCGCAGGTTTTTAGAAGAATAGGCAGAAATGTGTCAAATAACGCTTTGGGGTTCTTTATAGTGAGGAATGAACAGTATAATGCACTTAAAAGCTCAAACTTTGTTTTTTCATGGTAAAAGGCTTTAAACTCATCATTTAAAGCAGCTGTTTCTGTGGATTCCAGCATGCAACCCTAAGCTCGCCTGTCTGTCTGCCTGTCTGTGCCTGAGGCTCTTGGAGCTTCAGGTGTTTCGACTGAGGGGGTGTAACAGCAGCCAGGCTTTTGTTCCCCTGTTTCTGGCCATGTTCACACATGTTGCAGATCCCAGGACCACGAGATTGGCCTGTTTCCTTCAGTTACAACTGAAACTCAGGATTAAAATTGATTAAAATTCCAGAACTCCAGAGCCAAAGAGCTCCCTGGAGTTCAATCAGATTTAAATTCTGATCTTAAATGTCTGAAACTTAGTTATGAATTCTTGAGAACTCGGTCAGCCAGCCATACAGTCCCGCCTGTATTTTTAAAGTCTCACTCCAACTGTATCTATTGTAAAACTGTTAATGTTTTGAATTAATTAATTGATTATGTAAAGTAGATGCTGTGACAGCATGTGCCAGCAGGTTCCAACTGTGTGATGAAGCTTTTGATTCTAACGATTGTCAGAAATGTAAGTCAGTCTTATTGGTCCGACTGGCAGAAATTTCAACTTGGGGTTTCCTTAAGTCTTTATAGAAACTTATCTAAGACTGTGTCCTGATTCAATTCAATTCAATTCAATTTTATTTATATAGCCCAAAATCACAAAGAGATTTGCCTCATTGGGCTTCAAAATATAAACAATTGTTAAAAACTAAACAGACTACATAAACTGGTTATCCCTGTCCTTAGACCCTCCCTCCTGGTAAGGAAAAACTCCTAAAAAAACCTGAGTCAGGAAAAAAGAAGAAACCTTAGGGATTCCCACATGAGGGAGAGATCCTATCCCAGGACGGACAGGCGATACCAGAGCAGTTAAAGAAAGATTAGCTTCTACAACTACGTATCTAAGAGTTCATTCAGATAAAGCTGAGGGACGAATGATGATTAAGTCTACAGTCATGATGAAGCAGAAGTGCAGTCCACGACCAGGAGGGAGATGACCCAGCAGGAATCACTCTCACTCAGAGATGCAGGATGGTGTCGGGGGCGTGGTCCACGGCCAAGAGTGGGAGCGTGGGCGATCCACCGGGCATCTGAAATCTCTCCCGCTCCCCAGAGGAGAGTGGGAAAGAAGAACAACATGTGAATGGAACTGCACCAACAAAAGCATGGAGAACTAAATACAATAAATAATAAAGAATAGAAGAGAGGAGAAGTAGATGAGAATAGAGAACAGAACCCCAGAGCTGATCTGAAAAATAACGCTGATGGAAAATCTAAATTTATATTTAAACGCATCAATATTAATTTATTAATCTAGCCTCACAAGGACCACATGAGAGGGAATATTCTCTGATTACTAGCTAGCCTGGCAGAACGCCTGTCCAAAGAGGAATGTTTTAAGGCTAGTTTTGAAGGTAGAAACTGTGCTGGCCTCTCTGACATGAGCTGGGAGCTTATTCCATAGAACAGGGGCTTGATGGCTGAAGGTTCTACCTCCAACTGTACTTTTAGAAATTCTAGGAACTACAAGCAGTCCAGCATTTTGTGAACGAAGTGTTCTGACTGGTTGGTAAGGAACTATGAGATCTCTAATATAGGATGGGGCCACACCATTCAGGGCCTTATAGGTTAACAGGAGGATTTTGAACTTGATCCTGGATTCAACTGGTAGCCAGTGGAGAGAAGCTAACACAGGAGTGATGTGTTCTCTTCTACTAGTTCCTGCTAACAATCGTGCTGCTGCATTCTGGACAAGCTGAAAACTTTTTAAAGAACTTTTCGGGCATGCTATTAGTAAAGAGTTACAGTAATCCAGTCTAGACGTAACAAATGCATGGATGAGTTTTTCAGCATCACTTTTAGATAACATATTCCTGATCCTAGCTATATTGCGTAGGTGAAAAAATGCAGTTTTACAAGCTTGAGATATGTGAGCCTTAAATGATAAATCCTGGTCAAATAAAACCCCTAAGTTTCTGACTGAAGAATTGGAGGCAACATTTACACCATCCAGGGAGACTATCTGATCTGAGAGAGCATCTCTCAGGTGTTTAGGACCCAGTATCATGACCTCAGTTTTCTCTGGGTTCAGGAGGAGGTAATTAATTGTCATCCAGGTCTTAATGTCTCTGATGCATGAATTCAGTTTCTCTAGGTGGTCATTCTGGTCAGGTTTAATGGATAAATACAGCTGTGTATCATCTGCATAACAGTGAAAGTTAATGCTATGTTTCCTGATTATGTTTCCTAAGGGCAGCATGTAAAGCGTGAACAGAATGGGCCCTAGAACTGAGCCCTGAGGGACTCCGTAGCTAACTCTAGTACAATGAGAGGACTGTCCATTTACATTAACAAACTGGTATCTATCAGATAAATAGGATTCAAACCACTGGAGGGCAGATCCCCTGATCCCTATGTCATGCTCTAGTCTCTGGAGTAAGATGCTGTGGTCGATGGTATCAAAGGCTGCGCTGAGGTCTAACAGGACCAGAACAGAGATTAGTCCCTTTTCTGAAGCCAATAGCAAGTCATTAGTAACCCTGACCAGTGCAGTTTCAGTGCTATGGTGAGGTCTGAACCCTGACTGAAAATCTTCAAAGTGATTATTGTCCTGTAGGTGGCACTGCAGCTGCTTTACTACAACTCTTTCTAGGATTTTAGATATGAATGGGAGATTAGATATTGGTCTATAGTTGGCCAGAATGTCAGGATCCAGGCTGGGCTTTTTTAAAAGAGGTTTAACAATCGCATATTTAAAAGACTGAGGCACATAACCAGTCTCTAGAGAGGTATTTATTATGGTCAATATGGATTCACTAATAAGGGGGAATATTGATGACAAAGCCCCTTTCCTAAATGCAGTGTGATTACTGGAAGAGGCTCTTAAACTCCCAGGAGAGGAGGCCCTGGTCAGATAGAGCTTATATGACAGCAGAAGATGGATGTTTCTCTCGGGGTAAAATGTTGAAAGCCAGACCAGCCTCAGGATGAGTAATTCCCCCCTCCCATGTCCTTGTTGTTTTCTCTGTCAGAAAACAAAGCTTGTTTCTCCCTCCTTTTGACCCCACAGGATGCTGAGGTTTGTCTGCAGAAGACCCCCCTGACTGAAAGCAGCAGAAACAAAGTTGAAGTTTATTGTTTTTCTGGTTTTGAAACAGCTGATAAGCTTGAGTTTTTTAATTTTTTTTGGTTATTTACTACTGATGCTAACACATTAAATAACAGTTTTAAAGGACTTTTGCAGAAGAAAATATTCTTGGAGTTTGAGATTTAGTTCTTTCACATACTGCCTGACAGTAACTGCGTGGAATTTTTCACAATATGCAAAGATTTACTTTATTTGAGCAACAGTTTTCAAAGAACTGCTAAGAAAAATTCTGAAGATTAAAAATGCATCTTCAAATTGCCTGTGTTCTTCAGTGGTGTGGATTTAGATTCTGTTTCTGAAACATACCATTCCTGTATGTGAAGTACTTGTGGGGTTAGTAATTCCATCTGGCAGCCCTGCCATCAGCGTCATCCAGGAATGAGTGGAACAACAAAAGGTCTCTTCCAGATGCCCTTTTTTCTTGACTCTTGTTTGTGGACTGTTTGGCTGTTGCTGGAGCTAATGAGGGACGTAGGGCAGTTCTTGTCTGGGGTAATCTTTATTTTTGTCTGTTTAAAGATCTCTGTTCTTAGTTTTTTTTTCTGGGCTCTTTAGCTCTCAGCATGTCTGGACTGGTTTCATTACAAGTCAGACTGAGGTTTGGACTATCAGCTTTTCTTCTTTTGTTTTTGAAGCTAACATATTATTCTGAGACGTCAGCGTGCTGTGAGGTCTCTTGCTTTTCCAGATAATGGTACTGCTGCAGGGGAAAGGATGCCTCAGAAGTTCAAGGGGTGCCTTTTTCTCCTCAAAACAGGAAATAAGAAATATGCCATCAGATCTACCCCCATTCCCACCCCCACACACACACCTCCACCCCACCCCCGGCTGGTGGGTCGGTTTATTGTTTCCCTGAGAGTGAAGAATGTGTCTGATCAAAGACACTTTCAGCGATGTGGCTCCTTCGTCTCGTTCATTGTTGTAGCCTACAGAAAGCAGAACATCGGTCTGAACCACATCTTGGAGGTGGAGTGTTCAACCTCTGATCAGAGGATCCAGTTCCATTCCCTTCTTGTGTGCCGATGTGTCAGAAGCCTTGTTTCCAATGAGCAGTGTGGTCTGGTGTGATCCGGTATTTTGAGCGTTTCTATTGTTAAATGGACCCATTAAACAGTTCTGACCCGTAGCTCTTGGGGGCCGCCATCCTTTATATGTCCAAAGAACAATAGAACAGGATGGTTGGGGCGGAGCCGCTGTTACCATCCATTGATTGGCAGAAAGTCATGTCGACATTAGCAAGCATGAGTATAGCGGTAAGCTAGCATTTCCGTTTTTCTCTTTACGGCGGTATTCTTCTTAGCTGCCTGCAATCTTCTTTCAACATTAAACTCCTGTTCTACACATAAAGTAAAGCAATAAAAAAGAGGAGCTGCTGGATGACCTCGTTTGTTGTTCCTTTTCTATTCGTCGCTCTACAATGACACGCTAGCGGTCTACACCACGCGGGAAAACAAACCGCTCAGTGGAAACGAGACTGAAGTGAGTGGAAACGCTCGCCAGAATGAACTGGACTGTACCGTACTGCTCCTTACCGGACCGGACCGCTCACTGGAAACGAGACTGGAGTGTTTTTGGGGAAGACACTGAACTCCACATTGCTCTTTGTGGTTGAGGTTTACACCTGGAGCAGTAGAGCCTCCACTAGTGTGAATGTGGATGTGGTTGACTGAGACTATGACTGTGAAATGCTTTAGGCCTTAAATCACATTAAAAATGGGCTCTGTAAGTATATATCAATTACCATTCTTAAATAAATGTGAGAGGAACCCTGAAGAACAGCTTGTCTACGTGCAGGACATCATCTTTAGTTTGAATACAGAGGTACAGACAGGAGGATACAGGGTTTTCCTCCATTGGAAAAAAGGGGAGGGGCTTCTGATTGACTTTGTTTTTCATTGATGTCAGAAATATCTTGCTTCATTGAACATTGTGGATCTATAAATAAAGCAGAATAAAAGAGGGTGTAAAGCCTCAGTGCTCTGTTGTTAGGAGGAAGGAGAAGAAGCCATTTACATACCCCATCATTCCTGCTTCATTGCCCCAGTGACAGAATCGGCTTGCTCTGCTGTTCCGCTCAGTGACACCCATCGGGGGTCTGACAGTCTGTCTCCAGTGGGCTGTCACCATTTATTGAAGTTCCGACCTCCATGAAGATTTCCTTGGTGTGAACTTTAGTTCGGGGACACAAACAAAGAAAGCCCTGACTGGAGGAGGGTGTCTGGAAAAGACTGCACACTTTCTGAAATGTTGGATTGATTATGCTTACAATGTGCAGGACTCAAAAACACAGATGGGCTCCTAATGCCAAACAAACAGCAGACAGGATGCAACCAAACTAGAATCAGATTGGTTTCTAAAGTTTTGATCTTTATTTCACCAACATGCTGCAGCTGCCGACTCTGTAGCAGCTGTCTAATCTAGCATGGAGGAGGGAAGCTCTGCAGCAAAGCAGCCTCCATGACAACACACACAAAAATGTCAAGAACTGAACTGTTCTGCAGTAAAACATGGAAGGTTCCCACAGAAGGGTTACTTGTAGCTGCAGCTGATTGGAGCTGAAAGCAGTAGAGTTCCCTCTGCCTGGAGCCAGATCAGCTTCCACACTCCTGTGGATCATTCAGCCTCTTCAGAGGAGAGCTGCGAGGTGAGGTCTATGACAGAAAATGATGATGGCCCATTATAGCAGAAGCACATTGTCTGATCCCTTTCACATAAATGAAGACATCTCAACAGTTAACTCTGCTTTTGCGTTTGCAAGCAGGTTTTTGGTGCTTATGTCCAGTGCTGTCATGCAATTCATTTTTTAAGACAATTAATTAATCTGCTTTAATCAAACATAATAATTGCTGTGAAAAGCCTCATTTTGAGCTATTTTCATAACAGTAAAAGATCAAAATACATATGACAGACTTCAACCTTGAGTGCTGGGTATTTTGTTCAATCCCCAACACTCAAGGATTTATAATAAACAGAAGCACACAACATCCTGTTCAGAGTGCCCAAATTTAACACATAAAAACAATATAGACCCTTTTGTGAGCAATCCAAAAATTTTGACCTCAAACTTCTTCTTAATACTATAATATACCAGTTGACAAACTTTCGTCCACAGTTCGCTGTCCATGCAATCAGCTCTCCACATACCCCACTCATTTATTTATAACAAACACCTCGTCTGGCTTTATCCCTTCCAGAAATGATAATAGTTGTGGCACTGTTTGGGTTAGTCCTGTAAGAACTACACAGTCGCACACTGATGATGTCACTGCAGCGATGCAGCACGTCCCGTGTATGGACACACACAGACAGATGCGCTGATAGCAATGTAAGACATGTTTTTAGCTGAGTTCTAATAAAATGTTCATGTAAGTCAACAGTTGGACCTTTGTTTTTTTATATTTGAGAACATGACAATAGTTCTAGATTAAAAATGAGATTAACGCAATAAAAAAAAAAATGCTCTAATTTATTTGTGATAAATTAATCCCGATTAAAGCAATAAGTTGACATCCCTTTTTCGTTCATCAGAAGTCCATCTGCTTTCATACAGAAGTGAACCACACCAGAGTTCATCTGCGAGTAAGAACATATCAGAGTTCTCTTGTTTGGTCCAAACTGAAGTTCTTTGAAAAGATTTAAAGTGTTAGTAATGGCCTGGGACAAAGCTAAAATAAGTATCCAGATATATTCCATATGTTCTAATGTATCAAAAATAACAAATA
>NW_023416897.1:45681-52879 GCF_002922805.2 Oryzias melastigma | reverse complement strand
CCAAAACATTTGGAAATGGTAAATATAAGGCGAAATACAGTTAACACCGAAAATGACCCACAACCCCATTACTAACCCTTTAAGACCCACTAAACCAGGAAGAGCATCAGAGGAAACCAGCTGAGGTGTGGATCAGAGAGTTTGGTGTTCATGTCTCTAACATGTTACTCTTCCCACTTGATCCAGTCCATGATGTTTGTTTTTTTCTTTCCATCTCCTGTCCCTGTGAGGGTTAACTGTGTCTTTATCCTGAAGAAGAAGATATCAGACCTCAAGTGAACAAGGAAGTAATGAGGCAAAAAACAGACAAATATGATAAAAAAGTACTTTTGAGAGAATTCAAAGAGTGTTGCTGTTAAGCGCCTTTTCCCAGACTTTGTTTTTCTTGTAGTGGATTACAGCAACGTGCGCTCTCATGCTGCCATCCATATTTCAGCTGAAAAATGCACCCTGTGGTCTGCTGACATGTAGACACATGCAGCGCTCTCTCAGAGACGGAGGCTTGCATTATAGTTTGTTGAAAGAGAAAGGTCTGGCATCGAGCGTTCACCGTCATCTTCTCTCCTCCTCCTCCGTTGTCTGGGCAGCCTCTTGGTGGCTGCTCTTTGTTGTGAGGAATGCTCTTGTTCCTTGTGCCGTTTCTCTTCTTTGAGTCAGATCAGCAGCACTCAGCTTCCTCCACCCTGTGCATGGGTCATCCTCAGACTGATGCAGTCACAGCATTCAGGATCTGTTTAGTTTAGCCTGTTTTCAGCTTCCCAGCTGTCCTGAAGCTGTCATCTTGTGTTTTTTTCCTAAAAACATCACTACCGTTAACAGTCTTCAGACCTCATGCTGCAGTATAATGACTTTGACCTGAACTCTGTTTGACGGTTCTTTAACAGTTTAGTTTGGTTTTGCAGTTTTGCAGAAGATGAGTGTAACACAACAACTGCCTTCACAAGTTCTTCTGAGCCATCATAATGGTTCACCAAAATTACTGTGCTTTATTCACGGTTCTTTTTTAGAGATATTTTATGTGCACACTATGCATCTTTTGGTTTTTGTTTAGCTACTTCAACACCACATGAGAAATCTCAGAAGCACTATACCATGATTTTCATAACCCTTTCAGAGTGAACTATATCCATATGCATGATCATACATTACATTGGAAACACTAAAAAACAAATTATTTATGAAATATTAGTCATGTTTCGTGAGGTTGTTCCAGCCCGGAAGTAAAATGACTCAATTCCTGAGGCTCCGCCTGCCTCTGCATGTGGCTGCAGTTCGCTTCATGACGTCATCCTAGAGCCAGCAGCGTGTCTGTATTTCTCCCACAAAAAGAATCCAAACTTTTTCAAAGGTAGATGCACATACCATATATCTGCCTTTAGTAGGCCTGGCCATCGGTACACTGGTTCACAATACAAATTCACTCAGCGTCTGCACGACTGTGCCTGACCGGGTGGGGGGTGGTGGTTGAATTTATTGAAGACAGGACTGGAGGATATATAGTATTCTGTACCTAAAATGAAAGTTTTTTGCTGATCACTGCTAGCTCCATGGGTGTTGGTGTTAGACTGGGGGCTGAGCTGTCACAGCAGACTCTTCCTGAAAGGGGCGGTCTCACTATGTGACATCAGCACGTTTCCACCCGCTCTTTTTCATGGGTGTGGGAGGTGCTGGTATTGAGAGCACAAACTATTGAGCAGCTGGGTGCGCTGCGTCGGACATTTGATAGCGACTCACGTGTTTCACTCGGGAGAAGCACCGGCGAGATACGGCTTGGTGGCGCGTGTGTAAAGGATGTCTACATGTGCGCGTTTGTAATCCATCTGAAGAAGAGGCAGCCAGTAAGAAATGACGTCTGAGTGCTAGAATGACCACGATCACTTATTTCCTGTTTGATCAGTGCGCTGTGGGAACTTGGCGCGTGCTTCACAATTGTTTGTGTGTACTTCAGGTACCGGTCGGAACTTTTGTTTTCATTCACTTTAATGTTTAACCTGCTGGTGTACGGTGTAACTTTGGAAAATTTATGGTGTGAAGTTTTCAAATGAATGTAATTACTTTTTGCTAATGTTAATTTAAAGTCATTCTTAAATAAAATATGTAGGATTTGATGTATGAACTTAAATAAAAATGTAATTAAAGTAAAGTAAATTAATTCACTGTAAAATTAGGAAGGTTGCTAGTTAATTGAAGCACTTGAAATTATATAAATTATTATTGATTAAAGTTGTTTATTGCTATTCTGTAATAGAATTTGAATTAGTAAATATTTATTGCCATTATCATGTGTGTTTTAAGGTTTTTATCTATTGACTGCTGACTGACCACATGGAAAAATAATCTGAGTAAATCATCCTTCATTTTTGGATGCTCAGCCCTTTCAAATGTGGGAAAAGTGCACAAAAAATTAGGAAACACTTGACAGAGGCTGTATAACATTATATTCATCATCCTTTGGAGTGACGTTCCTTTAGAGGTAGATAGCTGTCGCCACTTGACTTATTTAACTTTTGTTCTGTTTACAACAATTCTGCACTAAGTAGTGGCACTGCTGATCATGTTTACTATTGTTGACATTGAATCTGACAGATAATTCCAATGTTTGTCAAAGACATAGTATTACAGATTTCAGCAATGTGGCACAAAAGTGTCTATAATTTCTTGCACAAAATAAGAACAGTCGTTTATTATGAGGGCTGCACGGTGGCGCAGTGGTTAGCGCTCTTGCCTCACAGCGAGAAGGCCCCGGTTCGACTCCCGGCTGGGACCTTTCTGTGTGGAGTTTGGATGTTCTCCCCGTGCATGCGTGGGTTTTCACCGGGACTCCGGCTTCCTCCCACTGTCCAAAAACATGCTTCATAGGTTAATTGGTGACTCTAAATTGCCCCTAGGTGTGAATGGGTGCGTGATTGAGGCCCTGAGACAGACTGGAGACCTGTCCAGGGTGAACCCCGCCTTCGCCCTTCAGTAGCTGGGATAGGCTCCAGCACCCCCGCGACCCCGAAAGGGACGAAGCGGCCAAGAAGATGGATGGATGGATGTTTATTATGATTGTGTTTAAGCTAAATAAAAAATTAATGGGAATATATTTTACCAAAAAATGTGTGTTCTTCTATATAATGTTAGTTTTTAGAGAGGATTTTTACCAATTATCGCAGGATCACGATATTATCGATATCGTAAGAAATGTATCGTGTATCGTATCTTGAGGTAACCAGTGATTCCCAGCCCTAATAGACATGTAGGGCCGCTGGTGGGAGGGTGACGGGGCATCTCTGGGAGCAATCAGGAGATGCCCCGTTAAGGCCTTCTCACCAATTTTAACTGCACCCCTTTAGTACACACACCTCTAACACCACAAATATACACTCTAACAAGCAAACACGCACGCATCACACAAGGAAGGTGGGACCTCCGACCTTCTGTCCCCTACCCCATCCCTGGCGGGGGTTGGGGGGGGTGGGGTTCCTCGGTCTGGTGGTCTATTCTCTTGGGTGCCGGTCTCCTGGGCCCAGCGGTCTCCTCCCCTCACCGGGAGTGGGATCCCCGAGATTTATCTAGCAGGGGATCAAACTACATCGGAGCCTGGGGGTGTCCAGGTCTCGGTGGTGCGGGGTCCGGTCCTTGCTCTCGAGAACTAGTCCTCTCCAAAACTCCATCAGTGGGTGTGTTTAGTCGGGCCTTGTTTACATCACTCCTCCCGGACCCCCACTTCTCTTGGGTGTCCCTCTCCTGGAAGGGGGTGGGCAGCCCCTTCCTTGCTACCCCTGGGGCTCTTGCGGTGGGGGTGGGCGGCTGTCTGGGGCATGGGACAGATCTACGTTGGGGGGCCCTGGCTCGTATTTAGGGTGAGGGGATGCTTTGTACTGCTGGGTGGTGGTGGGCTGCTCTTCTGGGGTTGGGGTGCTCTCCGGGGGAGGGACCTCGCGTTGGCCCTCTTGGCGGGGTGGGGGGGCTGCTCTTCTGGCTGGGCTGGGGCCTGTACTCTCTGTGTTCCTGTCCTTTCCTGCTCTTGAGTGTGGGGGGGCCCTGGTCTGGGTGCTTGGCTGGATTGTCCGGTGGGCCGTTTCTCTCCACAGCCTCATGGCGGGTGTTGGGGGTTCTGGCTGCTGTTGCTGCCCCGGCGGGGGGTCTTGCCGTGGGGATGGCCGGGCGCTCTCCCCCTGAGTACATTCCATCACCATCCACCTCAGTGAAAAAATAAACACTCACCTGAGCACAGGTGTCAGCTCACCTTAGCACTAATAGTTTGTGTGACAGAATGAAAGTCTTTATCTGAATGGGTAACTGTGAGGGTTTATATGCAGAAGTGTGTGAACTGCAGTTGTATTGTGTACATTTTAACTAGTTTCAATGTGAAGATTATTTTAGTCAGCAGGTGTGTTTGTAACTACTGAGTGTGTGTAGACAGGCTCCGCCCATTCCAGATTGTTATTAAGACCTGGTTGTTTTATGATGTTACTATCCTCTGTTACCATCTTCTTCCTTCTATGCCCCGCTTTTCTTCTTCTTTTCCGTCCGGTCCAACAAAAAAAAAAAAAAAAGAGATATAAACATAAAAAATATAAATAAAGTTTAGCATAAAATACAACAGGGGTTTATACTCAAACTCCTGTTGTGACAGTAAAATCTGCCCAACACTAGAGGCTCTCAGTCCGCATCTGTTTGCTCAGCTGTTGGACGGGACACGTTAAAAAAAAAATGCATTAACAGATCAAAATACAGCTTTGGAGTTCTTTATAGTGAGGAATGAACAGTATAATACACTTGAAAGCTCAAAAAGTTGTTTTCATGGTATGGTCCCTGTAACCCTTCCGCTCTCCTTAGCTTGTGTACATTAAAAGTGGTCATCTGGACCCCAAAGATAGCAGAAGAAAAGTCGTGAAAAGATGGGCAGTGGTGGATAAGGATTCCAACTCCCTCTTGAGCAGCAATGATCTGTGAAATTCACTTGTAAGTTCAGATATTCCACATTCGTCCAGTTTATGCTGCAGGCATGATTCAGAAAGCTGCAGGGGCATGTAAGGCTGAGAGTCACTTATGTTTCTGTGCAACACCTGGTCCTGTGCATCCTCAGTGTTGACTGCTGTAGTCACTGGGGCCATAATAACAAGGTGAAGTAGACAGTAAGGAAAAAAGGACAGGAGGTAGCTGTTGCCTGTCATTAGTGAACTCACCCATTCATCTCTCTAGAATGTGAGCAAAGAAATGGACCTAGCAGAATGGCAGAAGGAGGTGCAGGGCCAGAGACAGTACCGGTGGTTTAGTTCTCTCCCTGCTTGCTCCTCTAATGAGTCACTGTTAAAGCAGCAATCAATGGCACAGTAACTCTGATCCTGCTGTTAAGGGTCTTTAAGAGAGAGCTCTTAGGGGTTGATTTAGGTGTCTGATGAGGAGCTTGCAGCAGAGCAGCAGTTTCCTCAGCATTGCAGCAAAAATGGTGAGGAATATCGTCGCTATCCAGCCAGATTCCAGTTCAGATGATGAAAACAACGACGTTCATGGATCTATTTGTCTCAAAGAGAATGCATCAGAATAGAGCTCTTTTTCATTTGTACATCACATCTGAAAGCTTTTTTAAACAGCATTCTTTCATCTGCTCCTGATTCACTCCAGTTTGCCTTTGTAATTGTTACAATATTTACCTGAGACGTCCATAAACACAGCGACACACAAAGCAAGGCATTGCAAGCAAACATCAGCGGTAAGATGCAGGACATGGCCGCTGTTTTAGATCCTAGACAGACACGTCATCCTGCCTGACCTCTGACCTGTTGGGAATGAGGTCTTACTTAAAGGCCCACTGGAATGGAACAGGTGAGCATGGGGCAGTGTTCTGTTTCACTGCCCCACAGAAGCAGGGGGGAGGCCCATTGTTTTGTTTTTCATTGGGTTTGGGGTTTTAGTGCAGCGGTAAGGCTTTGGCTTTGAGATCTGGTGGCAGAAATGTGGCCCAAATTCTTTTAAGCATGGAAAGTATGACAGTTTGTCATGTCAAGCAGAGGGGGTTAGGGGTTCTGGGAAGTGCACCAGCACAGAAAGGGTTAAAAGGCAAATGTTCTTTTTTTTGCTGTCAAAATAAAGGTGGGGATAACTGATATCTATTTCTAAATGTATATAAAAGGCGAGGCCAACAAAACACTGTTTTTTAAGTTGAAATCTTAACCTGTTTTTGTTGCTAATCCTGATACTTAATAGTCGGTGCTGCTTGAGGGAGCAGTATTCTTATCACTGGGACTGTTCAGGAGAGTTAAAGAGCCACTCCAATGACAACGGTGTTTTCAGCATGTTCTCTTAGCATTTATCTCACGATGGAGGACATGCATAAAAGAATTTAAGATTGAAACTGTGTTTCTGAGTATTAATTATTCAGATTGTGATGGATCCGGAGCAGATGAAAACATGCACTTTGAAAAAGCTGGAGTTGTGTCTCAAAGTCTCAAAGTTGTGTCTCAAAGTCTCACTGCTCCACTCCAATCTCTCTCCTCACCCCCTCGTGAACCTTTTTGTTTCCCTCATCATCAGAGCTGTGTTGTTCATAAATATCTGGGATTTCTTTAGATGGAAAAAGGGTGTGGATGCAGGGACGAGGAAGTAGCGCCTCTGGCACTGGATTGATTGATTGATTGATTGATTGGTTTACTTCAAGCATAGATTTGAAAATACAGCACAAAACACACAACTATTTCAAACTCATTACAGAAACAATTAAATGCATTGATTAGAAAATAGAAAAAATAAAACACACTTATGTCACATTTGGTTCATTCATTTTTTGTGATAATTAACTAAAGTCAAAAGAGTTTGATTGATTGAAAAGGAGTGGGAAGAAGTGAACTTATATAATCCCACCACTACTTAATTACTTCATTTAACTGTTTTGCATAATTATGTAATTCGGTTGTTGTTGTTGTTGTTGTTGTTTTACTTCATTTGTTTTTGTAATTCCCAATAGTAAAGTGAAGTGCTTGTTGATTATTCATTAATCTCAAACATTATTTTATGATTTCAGTAACATCAATCATACATCATGTAACAGATAAACAATACTCATTATCATCAAAATACAATGTTATATTGATGCGGAAAAAGAATCATTACACATTGAAATCAAGTTTTAAAGTAACGATAGAGTTCATATCAATCATTCTCTGAAAGAATTCTTACATATTTTCAGTAAACATTAATGATTCACACAATA
>NW_023416897.1:41926-44747 GCF_002922805.2 Oryzias melastigma | reverse complement strand
TGAGAGTCAAATGATTTTTTTAAGTCAATGAAGATTCCAGCTGCAGATTTCTTTTTATCCAGAGTGTTTGTGATCTCCTCTACAGCATTAATGATAGCCATTGAGGTTGATCTGTTTTCTCTGAAACCAGATTGGTTTTCATTTATTACGTTATATTTATCAATCAATTTAGTTAATTTGTCATTGAATATCTTTTCTAGAATTTGTGAGTATTGTGGAAGGAGAGAAATAGGTCTATAGTTTGTAAACAGGTGTTTGTCTCCACTCTTATAGATAGGAATCACTTTTGTTATTTTCATTTGGTTTGGGAATCTCCCAGTTTGTAATAAGTTACATATGTATGTTAGAGGCTTAGAAATACTGATAATCACCTTTTTCACCACCGTCATATCGATATCATGACAATCTGCTGAGTTTTTACTCTTGAATTTATTAACGATTGATATCAGCTCATTTTCATTCACATCAGAGAGAAAGATGGAGTGTGGGATCCTAGCGGTGGATGGAATATTTTCTATGTTGGTTTTGCATTTTGGAACTTCTGCTACCAACACTAGACACACATTTACAAAATAGTTGTTAAGACCGTTTGCTGCTTCAGTCATAGAATAGGTTTGACCCATCTCATCTGTAAAGTAATCTGGGTACGTTCGTTTTTTTGTCCATTTTTTTATGATGGTGATTAATATTTCCCAAACTCGCTTCACATTGTTTTTATTTTCATTCAGTAGATTATTATAGTTCACTTTTTTACTGTGCCGTGTTATTTCAGTTAATTTATTTTTGTAGGATTTGTATCTCTGTTCATTTTCTCTTGATCTTTGTTTTAAGAACTTTTTATAGAGGTTATTTCTCTTTTTACAAGCATTTTGTAGACCAGTAGTTAACCGAGGACATTTAACAAATTTGTTCTTGAATTGATAAATTGGACAATTCTTGTTGTATAGTGAGATAAATATTTCTAGAAAACATTTATAAGCAGTGTCCACATCTTTCTCTCTGTACACAAAGTTCCAGTTTTGTTTGGTTAAGTTGTTATTTAGAGAGTTCATTGTTTTTTCATTTCTTGACCTTTTATAAACGGATTCTTTGATTATTTTCTTTGTTTTTATATTGATGTCAGATAGTGTAAAAACTGGTAAATGATCCGTTATGTCACAAATCATAAGTCCACACATATGAGTGTTTTCTATGTTATTTGTGAATATATTATCAATAAGAGTAGTACTTTGAGCAGTGATTCTGCTGGGTCTAGTTATGGTTGGATATAAACTCATACTGTACATTCTGCTGATAAAGTCATCTGTTGTTTTATGGTTGCCTGGGTTTATCAGATCTATATTGAAATCTCCACAGATAAACAATGTTTTGTTATTTTGAGAGAGAAACATTTTTTCCATCCAGTCACTGAACACTTCTAAGCTTGACCCTGGTGACCTGTACATACAGCTGACAATGACATTTTCCCTGATTCATTACATACTTCAATTGTAATACATTCCAGTAATCCATCCACTGCAACTGACATTTTATCCATTACTGTGAACTTCATATTTTTTTGCACATAAATTGCGACTCCTCCGCCTTTTTTCTGTACTCTGTTCACAAAACGAAGTTCGTAGTTTTCCAATTCAAAGTCAGCGTCCTTGTCGCAGCTAAACCAAGTTTCAGATATGGTTATGATGTTAAAGGAATGTTCCAGATTCTGCAGATAGTCCTTGATGTCTCCAAAGTTGGTGTACATACTTCTGCTGTCAAAGTGGATGATTGACAGTCTTCCTTCTGGGTTAACAGAGTTTTTAAAGTCATCTATGCTATAATATTTGCAGTCCAGATTAACAGTGGAAAAGAACTGATCAGGGTCTAGGTCACCTGCTACAGAGCTGTTGGAATCACAGCTCCAAAGGGTCTTAGATGCAGATAGGATTGTTTAAAGTCCCATCAGGTGTCACACACCTAGGTGCACATAAGTGCAAGTAATAGATGACCGTAGAATACCATTTATTTAAAAAAAAAATTCATGTTAGTAATGTGCATAGACGAAAAAAGTACAGTTAACATTTTGAGTTGCACAAAAATGTTGTTTTATTTTCCAATTAGACAGGAATCACCATGGACTGATGGTTGCAGACAATTGTGTGATTTTTACTGAGAGCAGCCATGAAACAGTGGGACTGAAGAAAAGACAGGAAGCAGAGCTGGAGGTAGCAGAGATGAAGATGCTGAGGTTCTCTTTGGGAGTGACCAGGATGGATAGGATCAGGAATGAATACATCAGAGGGACAGCACATGTTAGAGGTTTTGGAGATAAAGTCAGAGAGGCCAGACTGAGATGGTTTGGACATGTTCAGAGGAGAGACAGTGAATATATTGGTAGAAGGATGCTGAGTCTAGAGCTGCAGGAAAGAGGTCTAGAGGAAGACCAAAGAGGAGGTTTATGGATGCAGTGAACAAAGAAGAGGAAAGGATGCAGAAGACGGTTAGATGGAGGAAACTCATTGGCTGTGGAGTCCCTGAAGGGAAAGCCCAAAAGGAAAAGATGATTTAAACACACTGAGGAGAAAAATGAAATTCTCCATGGAAAAGTTAGAAACTAAAAAGTAGGGCCGGATCTAGCCAGCCCCTATTAGGGGTGCAAACAGAATATCGGGGGGGCAGTTTAGGGATACAAAACGGTTCTGGTGTAAAATCCTCCCAAGCCCCTAAAAAGTCTCCCTCTGATAGAAATCCTGTTTTTTTAGTTTTTAACATGTCTGTGTGTCATTTTTCTTCTGAAAGAGAACAAATGTAATAATAAATCGTTTAGTTTTTGCATTTCCGA
>NW_023416897.1:26603-39611 GCF_002922805.2 Oryzias melastigma | reverse complement strand
AGTGTGTGTGTAGACAGGCCCCGCCCATTCCAGTTTATCACTTAGTCCTGGTTGTTTTATGATGTTGCTTCCCTCTGTTGCCATCTTATCTTCCCCCCCTCATCATATTTTAGGAGTTTGAATTTTGCATGCTCCATTTTGATCTTGTTCCAGACTGACTGTGACTGTCCAGCACATTCACATTTTCTTGTATGGTTTTTATACAACAGCATTTTAAATAATGATCAAAAAAATAAAGTTTGTTAGGATCTAAAGGCCTTTTTTGTCTCTACTATTCACTAAAATGCACGTCTAGCTGCAAACTGCTGCAAAGTGGAAATGAAAGACAAAGAAAAGCTCTCCTTTGTAGCTCTGCAGCATATGGAAATGTGGGACCATGACTATGAATTATTCATGTTCCTCTCTAAATTGAGAACCCGGTTAACTGGTTAAAGTTAAGTGTTTTTTTTTTTATTATGTTATTCAGCACTTTGATGTTGGCTCTTGCAGTTTGTGAAAAAGGTTTCAGGAGTTTGAGGATGAAGATGTATACATCCCCATTACTCATTATTTAGAGGTCTTTTTGTTCTGTGTTGAGTATTATTTTTTTAATGTTTGCACATTTGTCATATTTCAGTGTACGTGGATGATCGTGCCTGTGGACAGGCCCCGCCCTCTTGACAAACATTCTACATGTAAAAGTTATAATCAACCTCGAGCACCTGGTTGGCTCTTTTTGTTTGTAATACTGTACCCCTGTTTCTTTTTTACCCTCCAACTTCTTCACCCCCTCTAACCCTTCTGCACACTCTCCCTCTCTCTTCTGCCCTACACCTGCACCAAAAACGAAACTCATGGAAACTCAGGAGCTGATGCAAATGTATACCATGGTCTGGTTGTGATTGGCTGCAGGGTGTCTGTGGGGTCATGTCAGGGGTCAGACCTCTGGTCACTGGCGGGAGGCAGTATTGACTCATTTTCCACCCTCCTGAGTGCATAGTCTCCGGATGCTGCTCACCTGAATCCCATTGACAATTATCCACCTGAGCCTTAAGCAGCGCACCGAGCCTCGCTCAGTACAAAGTGTTGTTTGTGCCGTATTGCCTGCATTACTGAGTGTTATTATTCTGACCTGACTCTCTGCTTTCCTGAACCCTGGTTCTGCTCCGTTCAGTCACTTAGCTTCTGGGGTGGTCGAATGATTTCTCTATTCCGTTTTGTGACCAAAAAGTATAAGTTGCAAAGCTGGCCGGACAATGAAACTTATCGACTTGTCTAGTGTTAAAAATCAGTTTCAAAATAAAAGCATCAAAAATTAAAAAAATTAATAATTTATTCTGGTCTTTAGATGTGTTCTTCCTTATTGGTGAATTAACAACACAGTGGGTTTCAATCAAACAAAGTTTGGACAACCCTATATGTGTGTGTGAATCCTACATGTGTCAAAATAAAACACTTCCCAAAGTCCACATTAAGACAGAAAAGCAATTCTCCAAGCTTTGACGGTTACACATGTCTATTTCATGGATTTTAACCTCAAAGTAGTTGTGAATCTTCTTCTGTTAGGAATAAAGGTTTAATTACACACATGTAAAAACAGAGCATTTTTCTGAAGCTATGAAGAGATGTTTTACATGTTAGATCGAAATGACAAAAGTTCTGTCTTTTGAAACATGATAAAAGGTCACATGTTTCACACGAAGGTCTTTGAGTGTCTGTCAGGAATTCTTGCAGACTCAACAGGGGTTGACCTGCTGGAACCAAAACGGGCTGCAGGCTTGGTTCCAGAATAGGGAGTCATCCTTTGAGGGTGACAAGTTCAAACAAAAGTTAGTTAACCAAAAGGTCAACCCAGGCTGCCACAACTGTTTCCAAGGGGGGAACACTACAGAAGTCTTCTTCACGTTGAGCCAAAAGGAGACAATTGAACAGAACCAAAGTAGGAAACCTTGTCGAAGTTTAATAGATGATTCGTTTGTGAAATTATTAGATGTTGAGATCAGAATAAAAAAAGCAGAGAAATATCTTCAGTACATGGCAGAAGTAAATGACAAATGACATATACTCATACAGTAACTTTACTACCTTCTTAGAAGGCTCAAAGCAGTGTACAGTCATACAGTAACAGGGCTTAATTACTACATGATACAACAGAAAAATATATCAAATCTGTACAAATGTATATTTTCATCTCTTACCTTCTGGACAGAAACTAAGATAAAATGTGCTACAAATCTATTTTTAAAATAAACAGAGCTTACTGAAGGTCAGACTTTTCACCAATATTTTAGACATCTGTGTTACAAAAATAAGGCGACTTGACTAGATGGAATTCCGACCAATCAGCCTCTTGTTTGTAATTGGCTATTTTGGTGGCACATTTGTAACTGAGCCATGCTTCATTGTAATGACAAAATGGTTTAGCAAGGAGTTAAAGAGGAGGTTTGTTTTTGTCAAACTTTTCCAAAGAAAAGAATCTGTGTGCTGGAAGAAACATTCATCTCACAAGTTGTTTCCTCTGCTGTCATAGCAGCTGAGTTTCTGCTGAAAGCTCAGATCAGATTGCTGTCCTCTCCAGGGTGGAAGAAAAATGAGTGGTCATCAGATGCTGGCATGTGGAACAGCTTGATTGATGATTAAACCAAAACCGAGGAGCTGAAATTGAAACATCCATTTCCTTTAGTGTGGAGACACACAAACCTGTCAGAGAGCTGTGACTCCGGCCTGCACAGGTCTCAGCTCAGAAGGGCTGCTTTTTGCAATAATTTTTGTTTAGTGAAGCTACCTGGGTGACTGTTGCTGCTGCAGCTCACATGAAAAACAACCAGAGTTGGCTGCTGCTTTGAAAAAATGAAAAGGTACAGTATGCTGCAGCTCAGCATGCTTTTCTAAAAAGAACAATGCTGTGATCCTCAGGCCTCCAGTCAGACGCACCAAGGAAAACTTGAACTGCACTTTGGAGCAAAACGTCTGGGTTTTGGAGACATTTTAATGGAGCAGCATTTTCAGTGCATTAAACTGAATGACAGAGAGAAATGAAACCCCTTTATATGCAGCCAGAGAGTTGAAAGAGGAAATCTGAAGACAGTTGCAAACCAAACAAAAAAAAAATGTTTGGCCTCACACTAACCCAATAAAACAGGAATCAGCCAGACATTTAAGGAGAATATTTCAATTCAATTCAGAGTGGGAGGATCTTTGCTTTCTCATTCTCTACGGCCCAATCCGAACACTCCCCTTCTCCCTCTCCCTTAGCCCTCCCCCTTGATTTGAAGTGCCAGTTGAAGTTGTGTCCAAATTATTATTTTTTAAGCTTCACACTCCAAACAGAGGGGTCCAAGGACCACTAGAGAGAGTGAACCGCATCGCGCTGAGAAGCGCTTTTCTTCACTCTGGTGCGCTCTGAACCACAGAAGTTTATATTTAAATGTAAGTAATGACTTTATGTATTAACTAGGGCTGTCAGATTTGTCACGTTAAAAACGCGTTAATCTGACATGTGCTTGACGCCGACAATTTTTTTGGCGCACTAATCGCGGATTTTCTCATACGTGCCTTTCCATACTGCGCGCGGGCGTCCCGCCCTCTAACTCACCGGCTGCTCTCACTAGATCACGGACGGGTCTCCAACCACCGAGCTGCGAGCTAAAACCGGCCGGCACTAGGACCTGGAGAGCTCCTGCACCCTAACCCGACTCCAGTTCCCGTCCAGTACCACGTCTGGTGGTACCGGCTCGCGTCCGGCGCCACGTCCCGAGAGCTGCAGACCCCCGACGTTCCGAACAGCAAGCGGACCGGGGGACGTTTTAAATGTTCTGGAGGTTTAAGCGTGATCCAGCCCCAGCATAGCGGTCTGTCTGCCGGCATATTCATGGCGTGAGCTCCGCTGGACACGTCGCTGCATCGAGCTGCAGCCAGAGAACGCGGCGGCAGTAACAGACTGTCAAACTATCCACAGTGTATCCCGCTTTTCTCAGTCTTTAATGTTTTAAAAAACAAAAGTTAATTGGAAATGATAAATCTCTATTTCATTTATTACTGTAGTTCAGCAGAGGAGGAAAAGATTTGGTCCTGACAAAAAATGAACATGAAAGTGTTATGGAAATGTTATTTTTGATGTTTTTAATTTTATTTTACTGAACGTTGATTGAAGTTTTGAATTTAAAATGCCCTTCACTTGCACTTGGGCTTTTGTTAGGCATTTTATGTTACAGCCTTTTATTGTTAAGAAAGTTTATCTCCATACAATGTTACAAAATAAAGTATTTTTCATATAAACTATATATTTTACCATTCTTGTTTTCATAATTAATGTAGAACTGCTAAATTCCACGAAGCACACATTTTTTTCCTTAAAAAAAGGCCACATTTTAATTTGCGATTAATCGCAAGTTAACTCAGGACAATGCGATTAATCGCGATTAAAAAATGTAATCGCCTGACTGCTCTAGTTGTAACGTGACGTTTCAAAGCTATAAAACCGATGTTATGTTTATTCAAGCGCTGGAAGCTCCGCGCTAATGCTAGTGGATTGGTGATGTTGATGACGTCATCGAACGAAAGTCATGTCTGAAATATTAGACACTATTTTTTTATCACCCTCCATTTGGAGCAAGGAAATATGGATAAACGGAGGGGGAGGGCCAAAGGGAAGGGAGAAGGGGAGAGTTCGGATGGGGCCCACCACTTTCTGAGGTGTTTCCCATTTTGACTTTGGGGTTTCCACTCCATATTCTGTAATGATGTTTCTGTATATTATTCCAGCTACTTGGTTGTGGCGTTCCATGTATGCTTTCCCAGTCAGCAGCTTCTGCCCTGCAGTTTTGTGCTGGATTGTCTTTTTTTACACAGCCTACACCTTGGGTCTTGTCTGGTGTGGTAGATCTGAGCCTCTATCGCTCTGGTATTCAGGGCTTGTTCCTGTGCTGCCAGGATCACAGCCTCTGTGCTGTCCAAATGAACAACTACAGACCGATATCAAACAGTGTTTTTACAGGACTACCAAAATAATCCATCAGGAAACTGCAGCTTATTCAGAACTCTGCTGCTCGGGTTCTCACAAGGACCAAGAAAGTAGACCACATCAGTCCAGTTCTGAGGTCTTTACACTGGTTACCTGTCTGTCAGAGGATAGACTTTAAAGTTCTGTTACTGGTTTATAAAGCTTTGAATGGTTTAGCACCAAAATACATGACTGACCTCCTGACCCAGTATGTACCAGCCAAACCTCTCCGGTCATCTGGATCTGGTCTTTTATCAGTTCCTAGAGTCAGAACTAAACATGGAGAAGCTGCATTCAGCTTCTACGCACCACAGATCTGGAAAAGACTTCCAGAAAACCTTAGATCTGCTGAAACACTCAGTGTATTTAAATCCAGGTTAAAGACTCACCTGTTCTCAGCTGCATTTGATTAATTTGTATTCAAAAGTTTACATCCGCACTGTTTATCTATGCTTGTTTTAAATTAAAATCTTTTTACTTTCTTTTAATTTAATTTTAATGATCACATTTTTACTATTTCTTTTGATTGTTTCTTTTAATGTTTTATGTAAAGCTCTTTGAATTGTCTCTGTACATGAAATGTGCTATACAAATAAACTTGCCTTGCCTTGTCCACTGTTGTTTCTCTACGTCAAATGATCCATAATTAGAACATTCTACCACTGTATGGTCACATGACTTTGATCAGTTCAAAGACTGGAATGATGGTTGATCAGTTTTCTGCTGAATCACATGTGTGTTGTTCACTGTGATGGAGCTTGGTTGTTTTTATGTTATAGTAAAATGTATCTACCATGTCTCCAAAATTTTTCCAAGATTGATTATAATCAATGAATTTAATTTTGATACTATTTTTCAATAGTGAAGGTCAGTTTGATTCAATTCACTTCTCAACTTGCTTCAGACAGATCGATCTGATGTGATCCTAGGGATAGAAAGTGATTAATCTATTAAATCCAATAATCATTACACTCCTAAAAATTACTTTTTGAATTATTAAGGCAGTATTGCTCAAACATATTTAAAAGTGCTGTGGAGCTGAGAAGGTAGGTTAGGTCAGTTTGACACTGTGAGTGGACAACTGTTTCATGTTTGCTCCTCCAGACGAGGCAGCAGGAAAAATCGGATTCACAACAGTCAAGTGTGAAGCTTTTAGTTCGTCTCATATAAACTTTTAATGAACACATATCCATAAGTTCCCTGCATGCTACTTGAAGTAGGGTTACTTCATTCCAACCTGATATTCAGTTACAGGAAAATCTAAAATAGCTTGGCGTTGTCCCTGTGGCGCCCAGCTGCTTTGTCTGCTACCAAAATAATTAGAGCTGGAGGCAGAAGGCCATCGTCACAGAGGTTGACTAAATATGGACTCAGCTGTCAGAGACCCACATGGGCCTGGATTCAGCTGCAGGTCCAACAGAAGCAAACAGACTCAGCTGAAGTAGAGGACATGTCTCACTGTTGGGTGACACCAGCCCCTCTGTTTCTGTCCTGCACTGAAATGGTCCCTCTTTCCGTCGTTCTGATGGAGATGCTGATGCTTTCCTTGACTTTACTTTAACACATTTACTCTGCCTGGTTGTTTGTGTCATGGAGGCATTTATGAGAAACCGTCTCGGAACAGTGACTGTGGGGTTGTCTACAACATGAGCCGAAGTAAAAGGATTTGAGCAGGCTTTATTGTAAGGGGCATGGTCTTCACCAGCACCCAGGATAACTCAAACAGACACAAGAACAAAGAGCCTTTCACAAAATGTAACAGGAGAGTTCAAAAACAACCTAAATTGATCAAACAGAACCAACCAACATAACCAACACAACCAACAACCAAAACCAAACCTGGACTCTTCAAAAAATATTAAAGCAGAACAGAGTTTTTCTCCAAGCCCTCAAAGGTTCACAGAGGAGTGGAAAACCTTGAAACGTCTGGTTTCTCCAGATGCTAATCTTATTTTTACTTACTTATTTTAAATAAGTAAAAATAAGTACGTAAAGTAAAGTCACAACTGCCTTTAAGGCTGAATGCAAAAAAGGGCAACCCTGCAAAGGGCACAAGGAGGCTCGCACATGCACTTAGATATCTCGTGCACACCCTAAGCATGCAGCATTTGTTTGCGGTCACCTCTGGGGCTTTACTAATTTTTGTCACTTTATAAAATTTGATCTCAAATAGTAAAAAAAAAAAAAAAACTTAAAAATTGCAACTTTTTGCTTTTTTATTTTTAGAAAGGATTACTGTGGTTTTCCAGCATGCATAAAGGTATTCTTTTTTGTAGATGACATACACGCATGAGAGGATCTTTAAATAAATGATGAATGAAACCTTGATTTAGGAATATACCTTTGAAACAGATCTTTCTGTGTTCTCAGCAGAAAAACAGAATAAATCTGTCTTCTGCTGATCAGATGCTCTGGACACAATGACATTTATCAAGTGGTAAATAGACAATTCTTCATTGTGAAGTTGAGAACTTTTAGATGTATTCTCAAGCATCATCTTTGAAATTTTTTAAGACAATTTGAGACATTCATTAATATTTGCAGTGTTTTTGACCAGTACAAGACTATTTTGAGTCCACAAGTTGTCAGATGAAGACAGCTGATGGTTGTAGAAGAAAACGACTTCAGTCCAAACTTAAACTGTGAAAATTTAGAACTATCCTTTTCTCTAAACTGAACTGATATTAAGAGGGGACTTTTTGGATAAGAAAGTGTGAGTTGGCACCTGAACCATTTAAATAGTCAGTGACCAGCATTTTATTTACTTTTTCTGATCAGAATTTAAATGGCTAGAAAATTTCCAAGTCCCAATCAAAACGTCCCTGCTGCCAGTAGTTCTGCCCTAAAGTTTTTGATTGGCTCTTTATAAGAGATCCAGAGCTGGATGTTTGAATTCCTGCAAAGGAACTGTTACTAAAAATCTAATTTAATATTTGTATGCATTATTTTTATCTATCCTGTCATCTTTTGGAGTGAAACATTTCTCATTTCTAACATAGCGGCACAGGGGGGATAATTGATTGGTGGGATCACAGCCCAGCCTTTGGCTGGAAGTGGCCTGTACTGGCCCAGGTTATTTGGGTTTAGAAAACCGATCAATCAATCACTCAATCAACCTTTAATGGGAGGTGGTGGTGCAGTGGAAGGGCAGTCGACTCCTGATCAGAAGATTGCAGGTTCGACTCCCGACACTGAACCCCGAATTGCCTCTGGTGGAAAGTTGGCGCCAGTGTTCCACGTGGAGCCACGTCCAGTGTATTAATATGTGTTTGAATGCGTGTGTGACTGCGAAGCGCTTTGGGCCCTCAAAGGAGGGTAGAAAGCGCTATACAAGTATTTACCATTTACTTATAAAGCGCTTTTCATTCCCTGAGGCCGCTCAAAGCACTGCACATAAAAACAATAAGAACAAACATTTAAAACTATAAAAGACACAAAGAAACAAGCAATGTACATGTAAATCAATCATACCAACACCCAGCCTCAATTCCCCCCACCACCCACCTGACATATGCACATATTCATCCTAACACCCACCAAGGAAACCCACTCAGCCACCACCCCCATCAGGCATGAGCCTCAACCTTTCATATGAAAACAGTAAAACGTGGAATAAAAAACTGAATAAACAAATATGACTTGGCACCGTGGTAAAGGAAGCAGTATCGTAGGGATCCATCCATGTCCAGGGCCAGCAGCCCACATAGGGCAACACCCCACACCACTTAGCCATGGGGCAGAACCCCGCTCGCCCCAGCCGAGGTGAGCAACGTGACGATCCAACCCTAGACACGGCTAGCCCAGTGGCGGGCCGTGCATTTCACACCTAGGCCTTCAGTAGTGCTCCATCTGAATCAATCCAACCCTCATTAACTATTTTATGGCAATAAAACTTCTACTGCAGGTACAACTGCCACACACACACCAAAAGCATCAACAATAACCTGATAAAATTTCAATATTATGTAGGGAGATAGCAAAATTTTACTCACCAAAAATCCAGATTATTTAAACACAAAATCCATCCTTTCTATCCTCAAGAAGATTTCAATCACTCTGTCGTGCAGAATCCGTGCGTTTCGCAGATGGAAAGTGTTCCGTGGCTGTGATAAGCTGGAAAATGTTCTGGTATTCCTGAAGCCTCTTGTGGTCCAGGAGGGAGACAAACATCAGTTTTTGTGATCTTGAAATCTGGTCTGTGTCTGGAAAATAATATTGTCGGTAGTGCGCGCGAGGATTTTGCGCTGCACGCGCCCGTGGTGCGTTCAGGGGCCTCGTAGATTTCCTCGTATCAGCTTCACTCCCGCTCAACGGAGTCACGGAACTCCTTTACCCGTGCCAGACAAAACTGTGCCACAACTTTACCCAGACATTCATTTTCCACCAAAAATCAGACGATGAGACGCTTTCCACTGGTAACATCTTCAAACCTGACACGCCGCTCCTCGGCACCTGTGTCCGTCACATAACGCAGAACCAGAGCGAGCTGCGAGCTGTCCAATCATAGCTCGTGAAAATGATGACGTTTCCGTACGCCTGCTAGCTGGCGTTGATTTCGCCTACTCCAAATCTGATTGGTTGAAGCAACAGTTTGGTCGACAATTATTTTATGCTACAGGGCCCGCAGAACTGATTGTGAAGGCCTCCGGGCAGATTTCTTTGACCCTAGCAACAAATGGTGCTGCAATGTGATTGGTTAATGCTTAAATAGGAAAATACACGTCTGGAAGCAGCGCAACCAGGGAGACAGCAATGAAAGGACGAAGACAGAGCATTTGGAATTATAGAATACGTATTCACGGAAATAAATAATAATTAATATCAGTCTGTGATTCAGATATTTTTAGGCCAGCAGAGAAGGCCTTGCAGGCCCTGACGGCCCGCCACTGGGCTAGCCAAACCCTGGAATATATGCATCCCTAGAGGAAACACTGTTGATGGATGCTCTATGGTCACAACCTCAGATAAAAAGTTCAAATAAACAAATTGAAAACATCAATGATCATGGAGTCACTTTTTAAACTCTTTAACAGCAAAGCTTTACCATTTATGTAATTCCAGCATATTCTGATCTGGAGAAAAGTGGCTTTGTGCTGGTCTGGAACACTGCAACACTGCAGTCTGTTTCAGCATCACTGGTGACATCCCTAGTGTTGAGGGTTTGAAGTGCTTTCCCTCATTTTCAGTCTAAATCTAAGAGAATATTGGATTTTGTTATTTTCCTTTTCATTCTCTAGGGGATTTCAATCAGGTCCAAACCATATGGCCCACAGGACCCCCACATGCTCCCTCATGGAATCAGACTAGTTCATTCAATAAGGCACTGAAGCAGGAACGCCTATAGGGTCTCATTACATTTCTGATTGTCAGAATTGTCAGATCAGTTTCATGAGGGTGTCTGGTACATAATTACCCCAGCACTGTGCTCATGGTGGTGTAGGTGGTGGTGGTGTTCAGTGTAGCACTGTGCTTCTTAGCTCATTAAGCAGAGCTCAGTTAGGCTTTCGTCCATGAAGACCTTTGGAGAGTTGTGCCTTACATTCATGCTGCATAAGTCCTACTTTCCCTTGTCAGCAGACAACGTGCAGCTGCAATGAATGCCTGCATCCTGTTTTCAAAGAGTTCAACCCTCGCGTTTATTCTGCTGTTAGAAATATGCTGGCATTAAACCTATTAGTCTGTTTAACTAGAAAGCATCAAATGCAAACTCATCGTTTTTTTTATGGCACACAAAAGCAATCTTAAAAACCACTATCTTATTTAGGATGCACTGCTGGGAGTTAGAATCAGAAGTAGCAGTCCATGCGTAAGCAGTTCACTCATAAAAAGAACCAAACTGTAAGTGTCTAAACCAGACGACAAACCTGATATTGGAATGAATCTGTTCTATCTTTTATTTATAGCTTTTTAAAAGTTTATTACATTTAAAAGAGAAAATATCAGCGTGGCAAAGGCAGAGGGGAAGACTGGAGGGGGATGAGCGTCCATAAATACACAATGTTTCACAAGTCAGGTTTCTCAGGATAAAGATTGTCTCTGTCGAGTACTTTTAACTATCCATCCATCCATCCATCCATCCATCAATTTGTCAATCCATAAATGCATCCATCCATCCATCAATCTGTCCATCCATCCATCCATCATCCATCCATCCATCATCCATCCATCCATCCATCATCCATCCATCCATCATCCATCCATCCATCATCCATCCATCCATCCATCCATCCATCCATCCATCCATCCATCCATCCATCCATCCATCCATCCATCCATACATCCATCCATCCATCCATCCATCTGTCCATTCATCCATCCATTCATGCATCCATCCATCCAACCATCCATTCATGCATCAATCCATCCATCTGTCCATTCATCCATCCATTCATGCATCCATCCCTCCAACCATCCATTCATGCATCAATCCATCCAACCATCCATCCATCTATCCATTCATCCATCCATTCATTCATTCATTTATTTTCCTTTTGGGGTCACGGGGTGCTAGGGCCTAACTTGACCACCTCTGGGCGAAGGCAGGATTCACCTTGGACAGATCGCCAGTCTGTCGCAGGGCAGCTTCAATCTTAAAACAGTTGTATTTCATCAGAATTGTAGTTAGTTCTTCATAAACTGCTTTCTTGACCCATTTTCCATGTCACCTAGTTTTATGTGAAGTCTAGTTTCTGACTGAACCATTAGATTTAAGGACCATGGTTGCTTCCACCAACTTCAAACTTCCTGCAGCAAAAATCTCTTTTCTGTTGTGTGGTTAAAAGAATTATAATCTATCTGAATAGGGGCAGGAGCGTGTTGTCAGAGCAGACAGAGGACCATCAGTTTTTAAGTCTGCGGTTTAGAAGAGCATCTTCTTAGTATTTGAATGATTGGTAAGGATTTGCATACAATTCCTGTTACTAAACAAGTCTCACAGCTGACTTTGGATGTCAGAATGGAGATCAAACTTGGAAGCTGACAGTTCTAAAAAATATTTTTATGTAATTGCAGCTGAAAAACAGGCTACACAGAACTCAGAAAACGAACACAGAACCCACATTGCCTCTGGTGGAAGGTTGGCGCTAGAGTTTGTGAGCAGAGTCACCATCATTGTGTGAATGGCTCTGTGACTGTTTAGCGCTTTGGGCCTTCAAGGAAGGTAGAAAAGCGCTATACAAGTATACACCATTCACCATATATGCAGCTTTTTTAATTCAGCTTAAAATGAAAGTTACTTGTTCATGTCCTTACAGGATATCAAGGTTATGGTTGTGATTACTTGTTTTGGATTGCTGATTTGTTCTGAATGACACATCACTAAACTGCACACATGCAAACACCACTATTCACCATATCAGTAAATCATCCAGGGTTAGCCACACCGACAGGAACTCGCTGCAAGCAAAATGAAGAGACGGACACCAGGGAGTGGCGTCCGTTTTTATCTCGCTTACAATTTATGGAATGATATTCAGAGATCAGGTTTATTTACTGTCAAGATTTCTACAAAAACATTGGTAATCCCGTCTACATGTCTGGGTTTATGTGATCATTCAAAGATTTTCCGCTATCGGGAAATATAAAAACAAAAATAAAATTAGAAGACTTTTCTATTTGTTGTCTTGATGAAAATAATAAAAAATATCACTGAGTTCAGGAAGCCCACAGATTACTTTTTTAAAAAATCTATTCTTAACCTTAGATTTTATGTTTTTTTTGTAAATGTTTTAATTCCTGCTAACAGAAATTGAGTCCTTCTGGTTCAAATTTACCTTTTATTAATTTAAATATTAACTATATGTCTAAATTTTACATTATTTAGACATTTTCTTATTGCACCAATACAAAGTGTGTTTAAATGTTTTAGGTATGGACAGATTTTAAAACAAAAAATATGATTACATCCTTTTGATGGAGTTTTCTAGGGTGTTATTTTACCTAGGAAGAAACATACATTTTTTTTTTTTTCCACAACTTTTTATTAAAGAATGAGTCATAGTACAGCAACTTCAACAATATTAGTTACA
>NW_023416897.1:25810-26354 GCF_002922805.2 Oryzias melastigma | reverse complement strand
TTCTTTCTAAGGGAAGGCAATATAACATTTGTTTAAGCCACTGGTTTATGCTGGGACTGTTGATACTTTTCCAAGCCTGTGCGATACGTCTTTTAGCCGTTAAAAAACTGATATCTATAAATGTAGTCTCTGTTTTTCTAAAATTATGTTTCACTGGATATATAGCCAATAGGAATAAGGAAGGACTCAATGTAAGTTGTTTTGAGGTTATTTTTTCTATAGTGATTTTAACTTCTTCCAAAAAACTTTGTATTTGGTGACACTCAAACATACAATGTTTTAATGTTCCTTTTTCTCCACATTTTACAAAAACATCTGGTACGTTCTTATTGTATTTATTTAGTTGCACTGGAGTAGTATATAGACGCATTATCCATTTAAACTGTAGTATTCTTAATCAGCTATTAATAGACATAGTGTGTATCTTAGTACATGACCTTGCCCAATCGTTTTCATTAATATTGAGAGACAAGTCATCATTCCATGATTTTAATTTACCTTCTGAATTTTCTGATGCACTAGATATCAACAGGTTATAGAGGTC
>NW_023416897.1:19032-25639 GCF_002922805.2 Oryzias melastigma | reverse complement strand
TAAAAGTGTTTGACTGTGACGGGTACAGATTATTAATTGTTTTAAGTCCTTTGGATGCCCACATTTTAAATATTGCATCCGATCTTCCTGGAACAAAGAGCTGATTACCCCAGATTGGGCTAAACTGTGAAAAATTGTTTTCTTCTTTTAAATACTTTTTTACATAGTACCAGACCTTCATCATGTGCTTCAAGAAGGGGTTTTTGGTTTGTTTTTGTAATTTCTTTATTTTGTCAGAATATAAAAATGAAGGTAAAGGTATATTTAAATTGTGGGATTCGATTTCTACCCAGTGCGGGTTATTTTCGTTACAAAAGTAAAACATAACGGAGCGCAGTTGTGTGGCCCAAAAGTAAAACTCAAAGTTAGGGCACTTTAGCCCCCCTCGGTCAAATGGTAAATAGAGCAGGGTAAGACGGAGTCTAGGTTTTCTGTTGTTCCAAATAAAAGATACTGTAATTTTCTTTAACCAAGCAAATAATTCTGGAGGGGGTGCCAAAGGAATATTTTGGAATAAGTATAATAGTTTAGGCAGTATATTCATTTTCAGAATACTTATTCTTCCCAGTATAGTTATGGGCAGCCTCATCCACCTATCTATTGAGTCTTTGATTTTTTCTTTTAAACAATCGTAGTTAAGTTTGACAACTTGATCCAGCTTTGGCACAATTATGACTCCCAAGTATTCAAAATTTTCTACTACTTTGAAGTGAGATGTTTTTGAAATGGGGTTTTGCCTTTCCATAGAATTTAACATTAAAATTGAGGATTTTGAAATATTCACTTTATATCCTGAAATATTCCCAAATGATTGAATCAGTTCCAGCACCGCTGGGATTGATAAAGCAAGATTACTTAAAAACAAAATAACATCGTCTGCAAACAAGGAGATTTTGTGTTCCGTGGGCCCTACAGTGATTCCAGTTATCTGCGTGTGTGCACGAATTGCTATTGCGAGGGGTTCTATTGACAAAATAAAAAGCAAAGGAGAGAGGGGACATCCTTGACGACATCCCCTCTTAATTTTAATTGGCTTTGAAAAAATTCTATTTGTCAAAACTTCTGCTGTTGAGTTTTTATACAATATCTTGATCCACTTTATAAAGTTGGATCCACATCCAAACCTTTCTAAGACGCTGAACAGATAGGGCCATTCGACCCTATCGAAAGCTTTTTCTGCGTCCAACGATAGGAGCGCAGTATCTTTGTTTTCTCTCTTGTGGTAGATTATATTCAAGACTCTTCTCACATTGTGGGATCCTAGTCGTCCGGCAACAAAACCATTCTGATCTCTATTTATTATATGTGGCAGGATTTTTTGAAGCCGCCTTGCTAACAATTTGCAAATAATTTTAAGATCAGAATTCAGTAAGCTGATAGGTCTCATATTTTTGCATTTATTGGATGGTTTACCTGGTTTTGGCAGTAAAGTAATTAGGGCTTGATTCATGGAGGGCGGAAGACAATCTTTTTCAAATGCCTCTGTGAACATTTCCAGAAGAGGTGCTAGCAATTTATCCTTAAACTTTTTATATATTTCAATTGGAATACCATCTGGGCCTGGACTTTTTCCTGATTTCATATTGTCAATAGTTTGAGCGATTTCTACAATATTAAATTTTAAATTTAAATTTGTTCTGTTTTCATTAGAAATAACTGGAATATTCAGATTATTTAGAAAACTATTGATGTCATTTGCATTGCAGTTCCCTTGTGCATCATGGAGTTTCTGGTAGTACTCTCTGAAAGCCTCATTGATATCCTTCGGATTTACTAAGTTTTTTCCATTTTTTGTAATTGATGTGATAGAGGTTTTAGTTTCCAGTTGTTTAATTTGCCATCCTAATAATTTCCCAGCCTTGTCTCCTTGTTCATAGAATGTTTGTTTTAATCTTAACAGACTCGATGCAGCCCTGTTACTGGACTGTTTGTCATATTCTGCTCTTAGGAGTAATAACTCCTTTTCTACTTCTGGATCCTTCTTTTCAAAAACTTTTTGTTGTGTGCATTTTATTTTGTTTTCTAATTGTGAAAGGTCCTGTTTTTGTTTCTTATTTTTATAGCTTGTGTAGCTAATTATTTTCCCTCTAAGAAACGCCTTAAAGGCATCCCATCTAACACAGGCTGAAGTTTGATCTTTGTTGAAGTAGAAAAACTCTTCTATTTGTTTGCCAAGGTATTTAACAAACTGTTCCTCCTGAAGCCATTTGTGGTGAAATCGCCATCTAGGGGGATCACTGGATATTTTTTCATCCCGGTATATTAAGCAGCATGGAGCATGATCCGATATTACAATATTGTCGTATGTACATTTCTGGATTTTGGACATCAATTCTGAGGAAATTAAGAAATAATCTATGCGTGAATATGTTTGAAATGTTGCAGAATAGCATGAATATGCCTTGGTTTCCTGATTCAATTCTCTCCAGATATCTAGCAGTTTTAGTTCTTTCATGGATCTCAGGATGCTCAGTCTACAGTTGTTATGGGTTTGATCTGTTCCAGTGGATCTATCCCGGCTTGGATACAAGGTACAATTAAAGTCCCCAGCGATTATATTTTGTCCTGGAAGCGCTGAGAGCGAGAGAAACAGGTCGTCATAAAACTTAAAATCGTCAGAATTGGGACCATAAATATTAACCAAATTTAGTTTTTCTAGCAATAACGACCCTTGTATTATTAAGTATCTGCCCCTCTTGTCTTTAATAACATTACTTACATGGAAAAGAACAGATTCATGAATAAGAGTCATCACTCCTCTTGCTCTGGAAGAAAATGCTGCAGTAAATACACTCCCTCTCCACCTTCGTCTAATTCTTTTTTCATCCTCTTCCAGAAGGTGTGTCTCTTGAAGAAACACTATTTTGGAATCCATATCTTTTATCTTATTAATTACTTTTTTGACCTTTTTGAAACGTTGTAATCCCCTGCAGTTCCATGTTACAACCTTTATATCTACTCCTTGCATTTTAAATCATATTTTGAGCAACAAACAAACCACAAATATATAACAGTATTTTCAAGATGTTGCGAAACTGCTGCATAACACAATGAACTTTTTTTTTAAGAGAAGCCTAACTAACCTGGATATCAGAGAAGACATCCAACACAACAAACTTGAACACCCATAACCCCATTTGCCCTACTTAATGGGTTTCCCTCCCCCCACTTTGTGTCTCCCGCCATAGCTGATGTCTGATCCTCTTCCCATGAGGAGCAGTCTGTCCACGTCACTCAGTCCAAACATTAACGCCGCTGCTAGTCGTGCTTTGACTGAAAATAATTTCACTTTGCTACCAAGTTTCACACATACCTTGCAAGTAGTTACAAAAAAGAAAAAAATCCCCAAAGTAATAATAATTAAGAGAAAGAAGAAGAAAGGAAATAAAAAAGATCACATATTTTGTCCGCTTTGGATATCATTTTACCATGTTAACTGTTTCTCACAACCGAAAAAAAGAGTAATTGTATTGTCACTTTCATTCAGAGTTTTTCTGGATCTTCTTCAGGAACTCTCGAGCCTCCACCGACGTTTTAAAAGCGCGAGTCTTACCCTCGTAGGTCACCAGTAATTTCGCCGGGTGAATCACTCCGTGCTTTATCCCCAGTTTGCGCAGATCCTCTCGAACTGAATCAAATTGTTTTTGAAGCTGGTGTACTACCGCCGCCAGGTCCGGGTAAAACCGAACTCGCTGCTCCTTGTAACGAACATCCTTTTTGGCCCGAGCAGCGGAGACAACAGCCAGCTTGTCCTTGTAGTTGAGGAATCTCATGATGAGAGTGCGAGGTGGAGCGTCGCCGTCCCTCCGCGGTCCGATTTGGTGCGCTCTTTCTATAATCAGTGGAGTTTGAAGCTTTTCGGTACCGAGCGCTTCTGGAAGCCACTTTTCCAAAAACAGACAGGGATCCTGTCCTTCCGCCCCCTCTGGTAGGTTGACAAGTCTCAAGTTGTTCAGTCTAGATCTTGATTCCAAATCCAAGACCTTTTCCTCCAGAGCTTTTCCTTTCGCTTCCAGTGTGCTCACCTTGGAACGCAGAGCGCTGACGTCATCCTCCGTGTTGGAAATGCGCACCTCCGCTTCTGTCACTCGTTCAGCGCAATCGTTCAGTTCCTTCTTTATGTCTTCACCGCCGTTAAAAGTTTGTCCAACCTTGTAGAGAAGTCTGCCTTCATGGAGGTTACAATGGACAATATTTCATCCACCTTGCTGCTCCCCTCTGCACAAGTCTCCGCCATTTGAGAAGAGCTAGCGTTAGCTTTCTGCGCTTCTCCTCGAAGACGAAACTCGGTTAGCTTGGGTTGTTTAGATTTTTCGGTTGTTTCTTGTCCAGTTTTAGCTGTTTTAGGCATTATTCCTTCCTCTCCTTCTCTTGTAGTCCAGTTTGGTCTGCAGCAAAGTTCTCTTTACAAAAGAATTTATAGCACGAATAGCAGAGCAGCAGAGATCACGACTCTTCACTTGGCCGCCATAACCGGAAGTCCAACATACATTTTTAAGGTATATTTTAATGAACTTTTTCAGCTTTGTTCTCACTATTAAAAGCAAACATTTAGTGAGGTTAAGATTTACCCAATGTTATTATTTTTTCCTGCTGCCTAAAATAATTTAGCAATCTCTAAACAATTTAAATATATAATGACAACAAACCTGACAATAGGTAAACTGCTGGGAGCATATTGTAGTGTTTAGATCCTGGATTTTTTTCTGATCCACTGCTTCCTTCTTGAAGCAGATCTAGCTGCTCAAAGGTTTCCTTCATTGGAGGGAGCATTTCCATTTCTGACCTTTAAAAGACAACAAAGAAGGAAGAGCTGGTGGCCACTCTACAACAACAACATATAAAAAACAAGCAACTAATCACTCAACCATTGTGTTTGTGTTTGGGGGATGGGGGTTACTGTTATGTCAAGAGTGGTTAAAAACTATTTTATTTTACCATTATAAGATCATCTTATAAAAAAAAAAAACTTGAATACATGAACAAAATGTAACCAACAAATCAATTATTGATGCTCAATAGGAAACAAATCACAACACTTTGAAGCTTCATGCAAAACTTTCAACTGAAACATTTTGAGAGGAAGACATTTTTAACAACAAAACTTAAACTTGTATGGAAGCGTTTGTGGCTCAACGATAAAATAAAAGTCAATACTGGAAATGCTATTTCATTTTCAAAATGTACCTCTATTATTTGTCTCTTAAATTAAATTAAAAATCAGTTATCAAAACTGCTTTTTCATTTTCTTCTTCAACTCCGCTCATTCTGTAACTTAATTAAAATGATAAAGAAAATGGCATTTGACATTTTATTTTCAAAAGGTTCTTTGATACATTTTTACTAAAACTCAATCAGAAATATCACATTTGAAAACCAAACCAGCCTCACTCAGTGCGAAGTATTGTTTGTGCCACTCTGCCTGCATTACCAAGTGTTCCTGTCCAGACCTGATCTTCTGTTTACAATGACCCTGCTTTGACTCGGACCCAGTTTGCCTGTTGCCCGCCTGATCGACGCCTGTCCTGTTCTGCCCAGCGTCTGGTCTCTCATGCTCCCATGCTCGTGTTTGACCACTGCCTGCCTGACACTGATTTAGCTTAATGGATTTAGAGATGTTTTGACACCTGTCATCCTGTCTGAGCCACCAAAGCTACTGCACGTGGAACAGCTGTCTGTCCGTTTGTGACTCGTCGGCTTTCTTTTGACTTGTCTGACCTCTTTTAACCGTACAGACTTGATTTGACGACTGTCTTCAGTCTTCAGTTGCAGAGGATGACTGGGAATATGTGGTCACTTTAGGCAGTTAATTTTTTTTGGCATGCAGTCTTTATTAACAAGTTCCTGTGGTGGAGTGGACACACTCTGTCTGGGTTTGTAGTAATGTCTTTACACACTTGCAGAATAAGAACAATGAAAGTGACACTTTTGTGAATTATGCAAAGGGTTCCAGTCTGTAAATTTCCATAGAAGATTAGACCCATCAGTTGACACAAACCTGGGTGTGTGAAACATTGACCCCTGCCCTGGGGGAGCTCTAGTTGCAACTGCTCTCAGGGACCATTTGTTGGTGGGGCTGGACTCTCTCACACTAGGTCACAAAGCAGCACCCCTTGCATTTTAACTGAAGTTTCCATCTCTGCTTCCCTTGACCCACTAAAACAGGGCTCCTTAATCGCTACACCAGTTTTACTTGATTGTTGAGGTTACTCCACAGAGTTGCTCTGCTTAAGGCTTAACGTGTTATTGCATTGGTAAATAATGACAATAACTTGTTGAGGAAACTTGCAGCTTTATTTATCAGCCCTTAGCTTAGCTTGCACACACACAGAACTGAGAGCAGGTAAAAAGGCAGTCTTTCGTATCACTCCACCTAATAAAGGGAACTTTATTCAGTGCTTGTGAGACATATCACAAGCAAGGGTTAAATGATAAAAGAAGGTTAATGAGATAAAAAAAGGTGGGACAACCTGAATCTTTCTATTAATTTGTTCATTTTGTAAATGTGTTATAAAAATATCGGATCAGGACTCAAAATTGGCAGATACTCAAAATCAAATGACCCAGAATTGTACCGGGTCTGATCAGGACATCAATTCAGTTTCAA
>NW_023416897.1:13919-18692 GCF_002922805.2 Oryzias melastigma | reverse complement strand
TTTAAAGGGGAGGCAGGGCTTTGTTTTCTGCAATTTGATTGGTTGGGCTGTCACATCAATCAAAAGTGGCTCTAATTTGATTGGATGTTGGGCCGACACGGATGTAAACATACACGGACAGAGGACCGCGGCGCGCGGCTTTTTCTCGATATACTTTATAATATACTTTATAATCCGTGGATTTAGGGGAAAAATAGCAAGTCTTTCCGAGTCAGAGGGCTAAAGTCCGAGTCAAGTCACAAGTTATGTATATCAAAGTCCGAGTCAAGTCACGAGTCAGAGGTAGGAAAGTCCAAGTCGAGTCTAAAGTCGTCAAATTCATGACTCGAGTCTGACTCGAGTCCAAGTCATGTGACTCGAGTCCCCACCTCTGACAATGTCCACAGTTCCTAATATTGGTAGTCAGAGAATCAGGAATGCTTTGGGTCCCTTAGGGTTCTCCACATCACCTAACATGACTTGGACCATGTCTGTGCAGAGAGCCACTGAATTATTCAAAGTGTGCTCATGTGAGCCACGAGAGCCAAAGACTTTCAGGAGAATTCCCACAGTCCCAAAGGCATCTTCCACCAACAGAAGGCGCCTCACTGGTGCAGCTGCACCCTGTCAGCTGTTCTGTGTCAGACCTGGCTGCTTTTGTCTTTTTTAAGTTAGAAGACATACATTTTAATTCAGCTTCAAACACTGAGTTCAATAACACCATGTAGAATGGATAGATTTATACACATTTCATGAGAGAACACAAAGGAACTTGGACAGCTAAGTCTGTGAGGAATCCCACAGAAACAAGGAAACACTACAAGAAACAGGTCAAAACTTTGACTGATGCTGAAAGAGAAAATATTTTTATGAATAAACTAATTTTCTTTGGTTTTCCTGTAAATAACTCTGAGGCTTTAATACTAGTATTACCATCCCCATCTCAGTTTTTTTCCCGGTTGTCTGTTGTATGATTCAAAACCTATAGCAGGCTTGGGGTGGGGGCAGACAGCTGGATTTATAGCTGCTGGGGGGCTAACCATCAGCCAGTCATTTAAGCAGAGGCTACTCTAATGGGACCTACAATGTGGGGGGAACATCGATAAAAATGAACTTTGTCAAAAACTTCCCAAGCTGGAAAAGCTTAGGAAGTTTTGTGGCTCTCTGAATAACAAGTCAGATCCACACTGGCAGTTCAGCAGCCCTGGAGGAAGTCCTGACACCACCAGCCATCACGCTCAACAGGACTCTAACAATCAAACTAAATGTAAGAAGATTGGTAGATTCAAATGTATACAGCTGGAGCTGCACATTCTCAGGTGTGCCATTCTCTTCTCCAGAGTTATAAAACCATGCAGACTGTTCCTCCAAACATCCATGAAACAACAGGCTGCTTCTGTACTGCTCCTCTGTAGAAAGTCCACTCCTAATATTTCCATCCTGTTCAGCTGTCAGTGGGATGCATAGACATATACCGTCACTGGATGAAGCGAGGTGTGGCGCCACCCAGAGAAAATTAAACTGAATCCATCAATGATTTTCCCCCATTATGGGCGCCGCCATTTAGCACCAGTCGACAGTGAGTCGTCTGAGTCAGTCGAGTCTGTCCGAGTCCTGTTGTTAGGACAACTACCATCACCAATCAGTGTTGTTGGAAGTCCACCTCCCTTCCTCTGAAAGCTTAAAAGCTGTCAATCAAACATTGGAGGCGGGGCCAGCGAGTACCACATGCTTTTACTGAGGCATCCCATTGGTTCAAGTTGTTATCATAGACTGTATAAGAATAACTGGACAAAGCAAGCCCCCCTACTTCCGTGTTCCATATAGGAAGTACCACTGGGTTGCAAAAAGGCCAAAGTCCCATTGACTTACATTGAGAAACAGACAGTTATTTCTCAGTCATTTTATATGTCAGAATAATCATTCTTCCTCTGCTGCTTTCTGATTAACTTCTTTTTTCTAATCCTAATTTTTTTCAAAGATTTTTTTCCATTATCACAAGTTATTAGAGTTATAAATTGACCAATCAGATGGCTCAATAAGCGTTTGTGGGTCTGACGTCGAACGTCTGGGGGGTTTGATTGACAGATGACGGGTAGCCAATGGGAGCAGACTTCATCAATGGGTCCGTGAAGACCTTTTAACACCTACTTTACAATTCAACAATGTACCAATCATTGTCCTACCGATGCAGCAGTTTAAAACAACAAGAGGAGCATGCTGTCGACATTTTTAGATGAGAATTTACTCTGGAGAAATAGATTTCACTCTGAGGTTATGTGCTTTGGACTTTTTTGTTTGTTTAACGTTCGTTTTACTTTTTTTCACTGTTTTGGTTGTAGCTTATAAATTATAAGTTGCATATATNAAGAGGAGCATGCTGTCAACATTTTTAGATGAGGATTTACTCTGTAGAGATAGATTTCACTCTGAGGTTATATGCTTTGGACTTTTTTGTTGGTTTAACGTTTGTTTTTCTTTTTTTCACTGTTTTGATTGTAGCTTATAAATTATAAGTTGCATATATGCGCATAAAATCACCAACCAAAGTTTAAGCTTCGCCGCACTTTTCCAGCTTCAGCCTGAATTAGACGCAGCCGTCTGAGGAGCGCGAGACAGACTAGAAAGGACCCGGTCGTATTTTTAAACAGAAAAAAGATCCAGCTGTTCACTTGTTAGGATGGTTATTTATTTTAAATACCGCTGAACGCGCTTCTCTCATGCATCTGATCAGACTGTAACGTGGCAGTGCATGTGAATTAACGCTGCGGCGGGCGCGAGGGGGACACGCGCAGTTCTCCAGCGGCGTCACCCAAATGCTCCTTTTATCTCTACAAAAAGGAATAAATGTAAGTAAATCCCAAAGGACCGCTGACAGAATCAAATGTTGGGATGGTTCTCCCTCAAAGGCTTCAACAATGACTTATACAATTCTCCCGAGCCGTCGTTATTAAAGTAGAAGCTGTTTACATCCCGCGGTCTCGTGTTCGAGGCGTGGAAAGAGGCAGATGGTTGCAATAAACTCACTCCAGATTGGCGACACTACTTCCTGTAGATTCCATGACTCAGCTATGACTCAGACCAATCGCTGAAGATTGTTTGCAAATGGCGGTATCCGTTTCAGGAATTGACGATGAAAGCGGCGGCCTACTTTCGCAAGGAGAGGAAGTAATGCATTTCCAATGGGGGACCTCAGTGCTCGCTCAGTCCATTATTTTTACAGTCTATGAGCACACTACGGCATATGAGAGGATGCTGGAGACCACTGACTGGTAGAACGTGCACAAGCTTCAAGCAGATGTTGAAGCTGGATGTGGAGAGGAAGGTCTGGCTATCTCATTAAAATGCTAGCTCCAAAGATGGGTCAGAGAGCACTTCCTGGTTCCAGCCCAGGGTTCACCGTTTGTGAATTCAGATTGAAAATATTTGGATTAATTGGGGAAAACAAGCTCTGATTCACTTAAAGCTAACCTAATGCCTGAATACAGGCTGAGTATCTTTGGGTTTTGTTCAAAAGTTGTTTTTTTTTATCCTGTCCTTTTGTATGTCGCAGAGGTGACATTTTGAAAGCAAGCCTTCTGCTGCTGCGCTGACTGCCATGAATGAAAACAAGATGCAGAAAAAAACAAAAAACAACCGAAACGGATTAAAATGAGGAATTCTGTCCAGTGAGGTTTGTAATTTCTGCTGCATAGAAGGTTTAAGGATGAATTCTTCTTTTTTCAGTAAACAGCTGTTGATGCATCACTAAATATAATCTTTTATTATTATTATTTTTAAGGATTAAGGAGAGTAGCAACCTTTCACAAAGAAATGAATCTATCGATAAAAAACACAAAAATGTGAGAATATTTCTTTTAATACAAGACTCCAAGGAAGCTTTCAGTCTCTACTGTCAAATTAAAAGCATTTATAATTAATAAAACTGAAGAAACATAAATTGCATTAATTGTTATCTGTATATATGTGTCTAAGTGTATATATAAATGTACAAAATTGTTATTTTGCTGTTCTTTTCACCAAATTAATTTATTTTGTGTTCATATCCCTCTGTATAAATAAAGACATTTTTGTATATTTAATTTGGCCTGAATAAGAGTGAAGGGGCTTGAACTTGATAAGCTTTTAGCTTCATTCAAAGCCCTTTTTACAAACTTTGAACATGACAAAGTTTTCATTTAGTTTCACAATCTTTGGTATTAAAATCTTTGAAATCCTAACAAAATCATGTGTTTAGAGGACAGGATGTAAAAGAGAGTTTATCCGGCTGTGAGTGCAGAACAAGAGTCACTTTGGGTTCAGCTGTCAAAACCCGGAAACTGTGTTTAAATGTAGGAAACGGCTTGGTGGTAGAAACTTAAACATTTAATAGGTAAACTAAAATAGGAAAAAAAACCTCATGGAGAAATAAAGAGAGGGAACACAGATGACCTGACGATGTAGAACTGAAAACCAGACACTTTTAAACCCTGAAGAATTTTTTTTTTGTTTAAAGGTTAATAAAACTAAAACATAAAAGTGTTTTTATTTCCTTCTCCAACTTTGAACATCTGCCCTCAAAAATCCTGTTTACGTCCCTGTGGCACAGTGATGTCATGCTAGTATACCTTAAACTGATGATGTCATGCCCAAGCTGATGATGTCACTGTCTCTGAATGTTTTCGTCCAATCAGCTACAGGTGATGATGATGTCACCGCCTATGTGAATGTTTTCGTCCAATCAGCTACAGGCGATGATGATGTCACCGTCTATGTGAATGTTTTCGTCCAATCAGCTACAGGTGATGACGATGT
>NW_023416897.1:3951-8500 GCF_002922805.2 Oryzias melastigma | reverse complement strand
ATTATCAGACAGGTTTAATTCAATTCATGACAGGCCCAATAAAATTCCTTTAATTTTTGTGAGCAGTTTAGATTTCAAAGGAACCAAAGGCTCTTAAAGACCTTATGGTGTTTTTAGTCTTTTTAACATGTTCTTGTGGCATTTTACTCCACCTGCCGCTGAGTGTGGCTGCAGTCCGCTTCATGACGTCATCCCAGAGAAGCAGCGTGTCTGCATTTCTCCCACTAAATAATCCAAACTTCCTCAAAGATATATGCACATACAATATACTGTATCTGCCTTCAGTAGGCCCGGGAAGGAGGGACATAAAAATATTTGTGCTTGGGTAGCTGTTGTGCGGAGGTGGAATGGTCGACCTCTAATCAGAAGATCACAGGTTTGGTTTCCCGCCTTGCCTGCTCATGTGTTGACGTGACATGTGAACAGGTCTTAAACCTTCTACCTTCAAGGAAGGTAGAAAAGTGTATTTTCAGTGTTTAATCCACGTTTTATGAAGTAACGGTTTCTTCTGAGTTTTCTTTTCTGTTCTCAACAGAACAACACCCCGTGGAGGCCACAGTCTTGCCAGCAGTGCACCTGCTACAGTGACGTGACCATCTGCAGGCAGATCCAATGTTCAAACCCTCACTGCGACTTTAAGAAGGTGACACATTTTACTGTAGATGTTTAACAGAAGATCTGCTAAAGGAGGAAACCTGAACTCTTCAATCTTAACATGTGATCCCAAGCTCCATCCCATTTTTGAGAGTGTTTAAGCTAACAAACCGAAGACATGTCAGCTTTGTCTACGTAACCTGAACATAGATATAGATACTGCAAAGAAGTAAAGCAAGAACAGTGGTCTTCTGCTGCTGTAGTCCAACTGCCTCAAGGATGGACATGTTGTGCGTTCAGACATGCTCTTCTGCATTCTGATGCTCGTTTTGCCTAAATACTTCTAGTTATAAGGGGTATACATACGGCTCCATCAGGCTCAAAACATTAGGGAGAAGCTCCTCCCACGCGCATCGATGGGTGGATGGATGATGGATGGGTGGGAGGATAGTGCAAACATCTTAAAGGTCACCTTTTCATGTTTGTCTGAACTTTTCAGCTTGTTTCTCGAAATCTATTGTAGTCTGTTGTGTAAAGTGTTTGTTTGTCTGTGTGTATTAAAGGGTCAAGAGTTAAGGATCTTCCCCAATAAGTGCTGTCCAGAGTGTGTCTCCTTGTCCCAGGATTCCTGCCAGTATGAGGGAATCACTTATGGAGTAAGTAGCAGAGTGACCCCTTCTTTCTTTCTGCTTCTACACAAATACACAGACATACTGCATGTCCCAGGTTGATCTCTAGATGCTGTTTTCTGATGATATTCATTAAGCAAGTCATGTTTTTTTTTACTTAATAATATGCACTTGGACTAAACTTGAACTTTAAAGCTTTTTAAATCTCAACCTTATTGAAAAAGTTTACTAAGTCAAAAACAGGTGGGATTAAAAAAGTTTGCTTTTTAACTCTCCCTTTCAAGAAAGTAATTAAAATGTATTCGATAATCACCATGTTCAGCGGAATCAATGTGTAACGTGTGTGTAATTTATGTCTAAATGTGTCTATAATAAAAAGCAGTTATTGTGAAAAATAATAAATTTATAAATTAACATCTAAAACAGATCTGATGTCTCTGTGTGTTGTGATGTTTATTGTTGTTTCTCCTTTGTGTTGTAACATTGAAATAAACCCTTTCAGTCTGAGATGATAGCAGCTTTATGTCATGGCACATTATCCAAGTACCATTGTTCCTGGATCCTCATTCTCTTTCACGCTTGATCCCCCTCTCTGCTTTCTCTGCCCTCCCCATGTTGTCCAGTCTGTCCTTCAGACTGGTGACGTGGTCTACAGACAGCAGCTATCGTTCTCACACTGCCCTCACTTCCATGTGTCTGTTCTCTGCCTCCCCCAGCATGACAGCCAGTGGAGCCCTTCGCCCTGTTCGGTCTGTGTTTGCTCCAGGGGGAGTGTCTCCTGCAGGCCGCTCCCCTGCCCCCACATCACCTGTCCTAGCAACCAAAGTTTGATCCTCCCGGATGCTGAGTGCTGCCCAAAGTGTGGCCGCAGTGGAGGTGAGAGATGATTCCTACACCCACTTACATTCTTTCATTGCATTTAAGTTTTTTTTCAGTTTTATTTAGGCTTTTTTCTTATTTTTAGACTTGCTACATGTCTTTAATCTCATCATACTTTCAGACTTGATTCACTTGATACGGATGTTTTCTACACGATCATCCTTCACAAATACCAGCTGGATGGAGAAAATTCACAATTGAGAAAATTCAGAAAAAAATCACTACATAAAATTCATCATAGAAGTTTAAAAGTGAAAATCTTGTGGGTTCAAAAGTTAAACAGACTTAATCTCTGAAATACAAAGTTTCAAATGTCAGAGCTGCTGTCGTAAGGCACAGGGGCGGGTGCATCATGCTTTAGGGTTTTATTTGTAAGCACTAAGAAACAACAGGAAGGTTGAAAAAAAATCTAGAAAAAAAGTTGATTAGTTATATATGAGAAAAGAGATTTCTGTGAAATAAAATATTCCAGAACTGTTAACAGCTTTATCCTTATAAAACAAACAAAAAGTCTTTGACATTTGGTAAAAGAACTGGTTTTGTTTTTAACCTTCACAAAATAAAAAGGCAAACTTCACTCAGAACAAAGACCAAAAAGCTCATCACAAAGAGCTTATCCAGGCCAGAATGATCAAGACTACAAGTGGCCCTGAGTCAATTTCGCTTCCATTTTCAACTGTAGAGCATAACATTCATCCTAAAACATGCAATATCAAGTCTAGAACAAGTGTGGAAACACACCTGTTGTCTCTTCATGGTAACATACATCATTTAGCAAATGATTCCTTTCCATGTGTCTGACTTGCATCACCACAGCAAAGGGATAGAGTAGACTTAAAGGGTAACCAAACTCTACATCTACTTTTTTTGTCTGCTGATCTCTATAAATTGAGCTTTTAAAGGGCTGTCTGTTGGTCATTGTCATTTTTTGACAAATTAAAATAAACTTGTTTAATTCTTCAAAAAATAGTCAAAAACCGTCTGTGTCCTGCCCCCTACAGGTTGAATGAAGGTATTACAGTTGAATTTCGTGATTGGTCAAACCATTTAAGTCTCCTGTCATGATCTGGAGCTCCAGTAATCTGACATTTTGTGTTATTTTTTGCTTAATTTTTTTATACTGTTTGTATAGATGTACAATGTTTACCAATGTCTATTTTGCAGCGTTTTTGTACTGAATCTGACATTTACAATAAAGTTTATTTAAAAAAAAAAAACAAGAGTCTAGTTCCCCAGCCCCACCCCTCTGACTGGATTTTCACTTTTCTGGGTGGAGTCAGCCTCCAACTTCCCTGTTTGGTCACCCTTTAAAAAGAGTAAACTGCAGTATTCCCTGCAGTCCTAGTTCTGTTTAGTTTATTCTTGTTTTTCTTTAACTTCATGCTGAATTTCAGCTGCATTCAGTCGTATTCAGGCTGTGCTTCTTGAGAAGGCGTCTCATTAAATAAAATACACTTTTTATCCATATGAGAAACCTTTTTGAAAACAACAGAGTTGTAAAATGCAGTTGAAATTGCAGCTGCAGCACAACAACCTCCTGCTAAGTATGGTTTGCTTGGGAATGAACAGAAAGAGTAGACGTATGTGACTCCTATCATCAGTCATACTGTATTTCCACAGTATTTCTGTTTCTAACTGTGCACTGCTGATCTTCATTCTCTGAAAAGGTTCTTGCTTGGTTTCAAGAGAAAGTAGCAGCAGCAATACTTGACCTTCATGCTTGAAACTTCAGTTCCTCACCTGTTTGTTCTGGTCTGTGTGACAGAGTCCTGCTTGTGGGAGGGCACTGCCTACCAAGACGGTGAGGAGTGGACCCCCGCTCTCTGCTCCAGATGTGTCTGCAGGGAAGGGAGGGCCCAGTGTTCAGTGGTGGAGTGTCAGCAGGTGGTCTGCAGACCTGTGAGTGTCCACACACTCACAACAGGTGCCATGCAGCTGGTTTTCCTCAGGCTGCAGACTGAAGCATATTCTTCGTTTCTCACTTCAATCATTTGACTTTTTTTTTATTTTGAAGTTGAAAAACTTGACTCAGAAATCAACAGTCACAAAAGAAGAACATTTCTTTGGGGATTATAGATGTGGAGATTTTCTTTCTCTGAGTTTAACTGGAGAAGAGTCAATCAGAGAAGTGTCTGGTTCTCTAAATGTTCTGGTTCTGGTGGAGCGCCCTGGTTCAGAGGTCAAAAACTCCGGTAACGCTTTATATTAAGGTGTGCTTGTTAAGTATTAATAAGATATTAATAAGCATTAGTAAGATGCTTATAATTTGCTTATATGCACTTATAAAGATATTAATAAGCCGCTTATTACACCATTATCTAAATTATGGCATGATGTCAATCCAATTAATTATGTGCTTATAAATACTTAATACGCAATTTGTAAGCTACTTATTACTGTATCAGTGCTTTAAGTGGACAACCAGAAGTGGCGGTGCTCTCTTTATC
>NW_023416897.1:0-1153 GCF_002922805.2 Oryzias melastigma | reverse complement strand
TTAATACTTAACAAGCACACCTTAATATAAAGCGTTACCAAAACTCCTCCTATGGACGGCATAAGAGGCTGTTGTCAAGCTGACACACAACAGACTATACTCATTAAGGTGTTAAACTTTTCTTCTAAGAAATTGTTTTACGATAAATAAATGTATTGCTTTCTATTTAACTATGATTCAGAGTATCAATGTGATCCTATCTTAAATTTTCTGTCGTTTTCATGAAAAAGTCTGATTTCTGCTGAGCTATGTACTGAAGGTGTTTCAGAGTCCAGAGATGGAGCCTGCAGTTGTTCAGAGACTGGAAGGATCCGGTCTGAAGATTCTGGTGTCACTGTCAGCTTGTTTCAGATTACAGTTACAAACAGATACAATATTCTGACATTAACAGCTTTCTCTTTCCTCAGCAGGAGAACTTGGTGATCCAGCCGGGTCGCTGCTGTCCTCAGTGTGTGTCCAACCCATGTCTGTCTGCTGGAGAACAGCACCAGGTATGCTGATGATGACGCTGAATGTCATGTGTTAACATGTGAATGCAAGTGTGTTGTGTGTTTACATGCTGTATATTGTATCTGGGACAGTGCTGTGGTTCTAATGTGACACTTTCCACAGCAAAAAGGATGATTTTGAACATTGAAACCCTAAACAGATGTTGATGCTCGCAACTTTTTTCCTGATCTTTTTAGATTTCTATTTTAGAATAAAATGAATCATTAAGACATTCACCTTTGCCCAAATCGTATGCATGATGGAACGATATATGATGACATGTATTCGTTTGTGTGTTTGTATGCATACATATGTGTGTTTGTGTGTGTGTTTGTATGTGTGTTGGGGTGTGTTTGTATGTACAAGTACATGTGTTTGTTTGTGTGCTGGGCTACATACGTATGTGTGAGCTGTATTTCAAGTGTGTATGTGTTGACATGTTTGTGTGTGGAGATTCTTTCTATGGTAACTGATGTTTTTGTAACATTTAAGTGTGTGTGTGGACAGGCCCCGCCCCTTATGATGAACTTTTACACCTGACAGTAATGATGATAACCCTCCAACAACTTCTTGCTGTTTCTGGGTTTAGGAGGAGGTAATTAATTGTCATCCAGGTCTCAGTGTCTCTGATGCATGAATTCAGTTTCTCTAGGTGGTCATTCTG
>NW_023416896.1:426328-428316 GCF_002922805.2 Oryzias melastigma | reverse complement strand
TGTTAGCGCCGATGTTAGCTTAGCTAGACGAAGCTCTCTGTTCATCGTGATCAAACTCACAACATGCTTCATCTTCAGGCGACAAAGATGTGTGACAAAGAGAATGGCAGACCCGGCATTAATAAGCGCGAACTGTAGTTTTAAGATCAAAACAAGGAAAAAAACGATGCTTCGACGACCAAATTATTTGTCGACTATTTTAATAGTCGATCAGTCGCCGATCAGTCGAATAATCGTGGCAGCCCTACTTCATGTAGGAAAACGTTTCTGTTCCTGTAAAGAACGTTTCCACATGATCCTGTCTAACATCTGGTGTCATTGCGGCTCTGGCTGCGTCTAAGTTGTCTCGGCTAAAGTTTGGTGTTTAGATGAGCCTGGCTAAATCCTGGTGTTTGGGTGGACCTGGCTAAATCCTGGTGTTTGGGTGGTCCTGTCTAAATCTTGGTGCAGGACTGTTGAACTACCCTGTATGTTCTCCATCTCTGTTGGGCAGCCTCCCTGCGTGCGGAGCTGAACCACCTCCACGCCACAGCCATCGAGCACCTGAAGCACATTCACATGAAGGAGAACGCGGCGGCGAAGCGAGAGCTGGACAAAGCCAGGGAGCAGAACCACAAAAAGGTAGCTTGGATGGTGTGTGCTGAAGTCGTCCGCACTCTGAACTCCTCCAGCTGCTCTCTTCTCTGGTCAAGTGTGCGACCTTCTCTCTGCTTTCAGGAACAAGAGCTCCTCGTTCGTGTCTCTGACCTGGAGGCGGAGATGTGTTCCCGTAGCAACCGCATCACCGACCTGGACCACGAGATCCACGCCCTGAATGAGACCATCGACACTCTGACCAGAGAGCTGGAGCTGAAGGGCAAAGAGGTTCTGCGGGTCCGCAGCGAAGCCAACCACCAGATAAGGTTGGAGCCTGAAGAACGCAGATGGACCGTAGCTCTCCTTACAATATGAACTTTGTGGTAAAAGCTGTGGGTTGATGCGTGCTCCTGCCACAGAGCCCATGAGCAGGACCTGACAAAGAGACACGAGAGGGACCTGGGGGAGCTGAACGTGGCTCATCAACGAGAAACGCAGATCCTCCTGGCAGACTTCAACAAGGCCCAGGAGGTTCTGAAGGACAAGATCTCCGCTCTGCAGATACTGTGAGGCTGCACCTCCTCTGAAGCTCCTCACAGGCGCTGGAGCTCCTCCAAACGGGTCTCCTCTGTTTCAGGCTGGAGGGGACGGAGGAGAAGTTGAGGAACAGAGAGAGCAGACCGGAGGACCTCCACCTCATAGCGGAGCTCCGAGAAATGGTCAGCGAACGAGAAGCTCTGGTCAAAAAGCTGGTGGTGAGTAGACGTGATGGAGCTCCGTTGACCTCCGTTTGTCAAAGGTTTGTGTCTGAGTCCAGACGTTGGTCATCTCCTTCCAGGACGATAAGAAGTTCTACCAGCTGGAGCTGGTCAACAGAGAGACCAGCTTCAACAAGGTTTTCAACTCCAGTGCTAACGTTGGCGTCATCAACCCTCTGATCAAGGTGAGTCCCCAATGCCCCGCCCACAGGGCTGCTCTGTTCTCTGTGTTTCTGCTGTCAATGTTCCTCAGGGTTCCTCTGAAAGTTCACGGCCCGGAAGCTCTGAACTGCAGATCAGAATCCAGACAGATCCGGTTCTTTCTCCTGCGAAGGTCTTCTCTGCAGAGAACCTTTGACCCCCAAAGGTCAAACCCTCTGCTGGAGAAGACCTGATGCAGTCATGAAGGAACTTCTCCTTCACCTGTATGCCACTCTGATGACCCAAAGCTTTCATCTCCATCCTCATCCCCCCACAGCCCTTCCCTTCCTGTCTTACCTGGGGGAGGACTGAGCTGCAGACCGTCTCCCACAGGCTCAGCTGGGTTCATGGTTTCCATGGTTTCCGGGTCACACGACCTGCTGCCCTCCAGTCTTGTCATTGTCATTGGAGGCCCCGAATGATGACAAAATGACACAACAGAAAACATTATTT
>NW_023416896.1:399853-409185 GCF_002922805.2 Oryzias melastigma | reverse complement strand
CCATCCATCCATCCATCCATCCATCCATCCATCCATCCTTCCTTCACCTTAAAATAACAAACATTGGCCAAATAATTGGACCTGGCCGATAATCAGTCGAGGCCCTATTCTAAAGCTCAGTGGCCCCAGAGGTGACTCCTGAGGTGCTCCAAGTTTCCCTGTCGGGCGTCTTAAATAACTTTTAAACAGTAGAACTGAATCTGAACAGCTTGAGTCAAAGATTCCTGTGAATCAGAGCATCATATTCACAAATATCCTCCTCCCTGACCATCCATGGAGCGTCTGCATTCAGCACGTTAGACTGACCCCCCCCGACAGAGTAACAGAAACCGCAGACAACAAACAGGAAGTGCTTCTGCTGAAGATCCTTCATAGAAAAAGCACCTGAAAGTTTCCAGCAGCAGATTGAAACTTTCGAAGTCTGCGTCTTTGCAAGCAGAAGCTGCTCCTGGAGTGAGTTTGCTCTTTGGGTTCCTCAGGGTTTGCTCTGATTACATGTTTCTGCAGACAGAGGAACCGACACTCCGCTCGCTCTCTGAGGCTGTTGTTGTTTACAGTCTGAATCTCAGAAAAACATTGACTCCAGTCCAATCTCTTAATACAGTTTTAGTTGTTTTTTTTCTGAGACAAACAGGAAGCTGGTGAACAATGCAGATCTTTTCGTCTTCTGCAGAACCAGCAGGAGATTGGAGGCGTCACTTCCTGCCCAACCGTGATGAAGATGGATGTGTGAACCCTCATCTATGTCTGACTGAACATACTGTTCAGTATTAACCTGGAAATGTGATTCTTACTGAGATGAATCCTAAACATGATGTCATGTTCATACTTCCTCACTATTTTCCATGTAGTTTCAAAATGAAACACTAGGTGGCAGAAATGAGTAAAGACTGACGGTTCACTGATCTGCAGACTCGTTCTGGAACAATATAAAACCATCAAGTTTGTTTGTAAAGATTTTACCCTTTTTTTTTTTAAAAAAAAAAAAAGAGGAGAGTAGGAAAGCAAAGCATTGTGGGACATATGGAACCAAACCTTAGAGTTAAAGCTGTGGTTTGGTGGTTCAGCATCTTTGATGAAAAAAATGGGTTTGCTTAGAAAGTGAAACCACAGCTGAAACACTGACTTCAACTTTTTTTCTCAAATCTAAATGTTTACTCATAAACAAAAATGTGTATTTGTAGGGAGAAGGTATGTGTGTGCGTGGGGGGGATGGGGGGTCTATTCCAGACCTTGTAACGATAAATGTTGAAGACAGGGTGAATTTGAAAGAGCAGGAGCTGCAGCTCAGCTGGAGGTTCAGGTTTAACATAACATCCTGTTCCATCTGCAGAGGAAATGCAATGAGAAGCTGCGACTTTCACCTTGTTGGGGGCGCGCACAGGGGGGTTCAGATGTGACCAAAAACAAAAAAGTTCTGCCTCCAAGCACTGAAGGGTTTTTTTTATGAAATGGCATCTCTTCTGGCTGAGTCAGCATCCCTGCCTCACGATGTCTCTGACCGGTTTACAGTCTGTGGCGTTCGTCCGTGTTCTAAACCTTTTTTATTTCTCTTGATTCGCCCTTTAACACCTGTGGCGTCGTTTGTGACGCTTGAACACAAAATCTTTAACATACTGTAATTTTTTTAGCGTTAACACGATTATTCCAGCAGATTCTATGTACTGGAATTATCCAGTGGACTTTATCCTCTGGAATTTGATAATTCCAGTAGATCCTGAAGGGAAAAAGCATCTCACACCGCTTCTTTTTTAAAGAATCTGCTGGAATTATTGTGTTAACAGTTGAGAAGTTACAGTATATCAAGGAATATAAACACTGGAGCTCTGGTGCCAAAGGGTTAAAGAAAGGACCTTTTTTCATAAAATGTTCTACATGAGAGGGAAAAATAAACTGGAGAATGTTGATACGTGATTCCCTTTCCTAAAACGTCTCTCTAGAGTTCTCTTTTGCTTGAAGAAGTACAAATCAAGAGGTCAAATGAACCATTTGTTTGGAGATGAAGAAGATCTTACAAACTTTGGAGACCAGAACCTGTGAAATCCCAAACAGGTCTAACTTAGCCCCCCCTTTGCTCAAGTCTTGTAGTCCTGCAGCATGTTTGCACCCACAGATCATTGGCTATTCTCCCCCAACACCCAAACATTACATCCTAATGCTCACTTCCTACTCCAGCAGCAGCTCTTATCTATTCAGGTCTGTGAGCAATAGAATTCTTAAATCCACTTTGGGACTATAACCAGGCTTTCAAAAAGGCAGAAAGTAACCAAAAAAAAGCAAAAATCAATCAAAAGCAAGTAAATAAAAATCATCAATTAAAAAAGTGTAAGGGTCATATAGAGTAGTATAAAAAGCATGTATGAAATGTAGAAAAATCCTTTATGAAAATAAAAATCCCTCAATGACTGAATTGATCTGCGGTCAGGGACAAGGAGGTGTTGGGCCCCAGTGTGCAGGGTTTGGGACCCTTAAAGGGTGTAAGGCCACCATTTTCTGGGTGCGAGGCTCCCATGTGCAGAGTTTGGGCCCCCTGCTGTGACAGAAATGAACACTAAATAAATGTTTCCTTTTGAGGATCTGATAGACTTTGATGAATGTAAGCGTGTCTTCCTTTGCTGTTGGATCACTTCCTCCCCTGCTGCCGCGCTCACACGCGGCGTGTTCAGCGTCACATGCAATAAAGATGCACTGTGACAGGAAATGACCTCCATAATGACAGCTCCCTCTCTGCAGCTGAAGGTGATGAAGATGGCTTCTACCTCCCCCTTCATCCTGGTTCTGCTGGTTCTGCTGGGCCTCGCTGCCTCCTCCAACGGTACGTACAGGTTTCTCCTCAAACGTTTCCAGGATTTTTCTTGTTGGGTTTCTTCCCCTCCATCAGGATTCAGGAGGCTCTCCTGCCTTTGCCTTCATGTTGCTATGAGCAGAGATGTGTCTTTAAAGTCAAATCTATGAGGATTTTAAGGAGTAGAAATGAGGAAATGACTTTACAGGATCTTTTGTGACTAAACATTCACTTGACAAAACCTGCCGGGAATTCTACCGTTCTGGTCTGAAGACCAATAAAAACCTGTGGTTCTAAGAAATCATGCTGCTGTTGTCTTGTATAAAAGTTGGTTATCTGAGTATTTGTGAAGAAATGGTCAATACGAGAAAGGGAGGCGAGAAACTTCTATAAGGAACTGCTGCTGCTGATGGTTGTATGTGTGTGTATGTGTTGGGGGGTTGCTGTTGGACCCAAACAGGAAATTCTGAAGAACTTCTGTGGACACAGACGAGGTTCAGGTCAAAGTGGCTTCAGGAGAAAGTTTGCCATGTCTAAAACTTTTCTGGTTGGGTTTTATTTCGTTTGTGTGCTTTAAAGTGAACAGGATGAAGTCTGTCAGTGGGAGTCGTCAGTGAACGTCCAGAACTATGAAACCGTCTCAAAGATTAAAACCATTAAACTATAACAGTTACTGTATTTATTTAGAATGAAAACAGGTCAATTAATCAGGTTATTGCTTTTTTCGGGTCACAGTTGGAAATAAGAATGCTGCTCTTAATCTGTTCTGCTTGAATGAATAAAGATGAATTAAAATTAAATGAATAAATCCTTTTTTTATGGGGGGGTGTTAACAAAATCCTTCACTAACCTGTTTTTAAACCAGTTTTAATTCTCCAGCAAAAATACAAACAGTTTCAGTTTTGTTTTTCATTTATATAAAATGGTCTAAAGTTAAAAAAAATCCACATTAAGCCAATCAAAAAATAAATAAATGAACACCCACCCACCCCTCCCCCCAAAAACACACACATTTTAAAGAAACACCCCCATTTTGACACCATTTTGTGGCGGGGAAATTCACAGGTGCGTCTGCAGAGGACAGACATTTATCATCCAAATGGCGAGTTTTTAATCAGTGAAGAACAGCAGATTCCCCTGACAGGTGTTTAAAGCAGGCAGCAGTGGATGCAGTTTGTTTTTCAAAGACAGAATGAAAAGCGTTTTTTTGTACGTGATAGAAATAATCAAGCTCGGAGCTTAGCTCAGAGCTGCAGCTCTTCCTGACCAGGAGTCTGCTGAACAACCCAGAATAAAGGGATGGATGCGTTTCTGAAACACTGATGCAGAAATCTAAAAAAAACTGTTCTGGTTTTGGTCTTGCAGCAGGTCCACGACGGGGGTTGGGGGTGAGATCAGTTGAGGTTTGATGATAAAGATGCTTCTGGTCGGTTTTTGACTGGCTGAGGTCTCTGTGCTCCGGAGTTTATGAAAACCGTTTTCATGGTTTCTTTGGTTTTAATGCTGAAGATGATGCAGTAAATGATTCAAGTGTTCAGGCTTCACCAGAAGTTTCCGTCTGCTTCAAAGTCTTCACCGTTTGAGACGGTCTCTCTGCTCCTGAGCTGTGCACGTGGGCGTGCATGTTGCTGTGAGGTTTCTCTGCAGTCTGTGGTCAGGGTGAGGATGGCAGGATATGAAAGTCTTCATCCACCTTCAGTGCAGCAGACGTCTGCAGGTCCGCAGGACCAGCTTCATGATGGAAACATCGACTCAGGCGGACCTTCTGAGCCCAAACCAGAAAGGAGAAGCAGAGTATGAAAAAGACCTTCTAGCTGATGAACAAACCCAAACTGTTGCTCAATATCAGTTTGTCATCGGCAAACATCACGTCATGATGGAAGAAAATCCACATCCGCTGTGGGTTAATGAGTTCACTTCCTTCCTGAAGCGCATCAGTGAAGCTGAGCAGCGTGCAGACACTCTGGAGCATCTCTGATCAGCCTGTGGACACCCCCATGACAAGTACCAAGGAGTAGAGACCCTCTGAGACATGAGGACCCACATCCAACTCTGCTTAAGTCACAGCAGGGTCAGAACTAGTCTCCTCTGGTGGTCCTCCTGGTTATGCGGGTGTGAAAGCTCACCAAACATTTGGTTTGGACCAACCAAGACAACCCTAGTCCTCCAGAGAACTATATTGTTCTAAAGAGAACTCTGGTCCAACAGAAAGGGAAAGAAGACATTCCTAAGGAAACATGTGAACCAGTCAGGTTAGCCTGCTGGTGTTAGAAGCACAAAACTGTCTTAGTGTTAGGGTGTTGGGGGGGGGGGGTCCTCAAACTTAGATGATTGATTTCAAAATGATTCCTGAATATTATTATTTTTCTGATTGTCTTCTTTTCTTTTTGATCAAAGGTTTGGAGCAAACCTGTGGACTGTTTGCAATAGCTGGTATGGATGTCACTGTTCCTCTGGAGTACAAACTGCAGAGCGGCGACACGTTAAAGTGGAAAAGGGGGAACACGGTCATCTTTGACAGGAAAGGGTCTAATGTGAAAACTGGGAAAGCAGAAGATGTTTCAGAGAATGGATCCCTCATTCTGAAGAAGGTGTCAAAAACAGATGAAAACCTTTATGCCCCAGAGATTTACGACAGCTCTGGAAAAAATCAAGGGTCTTCTAAGGAGATACAGTTATGTGTACTGGGTAAGATGGTTTCCTCGCAGAGTTATCAGGAAACATTTTTTCAAAGTCTTAGACCTTCTATGTCTCCATCTTTTCCTGCATCTTCCCCAAAGCTGCAGAAGCTGTGAAGAAACCAACACTGACGGCTAGCTGTAAGAATGCAGAAGTCACGTTTACCTGCACTCCTAACGAGGTGAGAACAAACACAATGTCTTCAATGGAAACAACATCAGCCATGAAAACAAACATCTGTAACATCAGAAGACTCATCTCTGGATGGATTAGAGATATCATTATGGAAAATGAATCTGAAAACATTTTCTTTCTGTGGCTCTCTAAAACACTCGTCACAGAAACGTCCAAACAAAAACTACAAACATTTATCCTCCAGTCATCTTTACATCTTAAAACCAATTCAACAATTGATTCTTTTCTTACAACAACAAGAAACACAAGACTGTTTAAAAATCCCTCATTATTTTAAAACAACTAAACTAAGAATAACTTAAAAGGATTGTTTTCCTTGTATTTAATATTATGGAGATTTGGTCATTGGAGCCTGAAATGTGCCAGAGTTTAAAAACAAAGGATTAAATGTTCCCATGAGTTGGAGGCACAAACATCCCAACTGTGGGATGATTAAGTTCCCGTGAAGATCCGTTCAAACTAAAACATTTCTTCAAAGTCAAACCCCAGAAAACCAACAAAGTTCAGAACATAGACGCTGGAAGAGGACAAAGGAGTGAATGTGAGGATCCTTTAAGTTAATACTTCATAGTGATCGTCGTATCTGCAGCCAGCATCAGAGTTTGCTCTGTCATCATGTTCTAATCGATCGAAATTCATTCAGATGAAACGGCACAATTTGCATGTGATGTTTTGATGATCCCATCAGCTTGTGTCACATTTGCCGCTCCGTTCTGATGGACTTGTGAACACTGCAACCCGAGTGGTTACAAATGGCTTTGAACTATGAACCGGACCTCAGTCCTAACTGTCCTTACAGGAGGATACTGGTCTGCGGGTGAAACATGGTCAATCCATATGGGACAGGCAGCCGACCCACATGAAATGTGGAAGGTCGTAGACCGCTCAGATAGAAAATCTTCAAGCACATTTGCTTCTCACACCCCATGCGTGCAGCAGCGTTCATACGTGATGATCAGTACTCACACCTTACTAATGACTAGAGTTTCATAAGACAGCATCACACGTTTGTCATAAGTGTGTGTCACTTCATCACACACACAACAGTGGAAGGTTCCATTTCCGTGAGGTGTCCATAAGAGCCTCAAGAGAACTGTAAGACACACCTGCTGCTCTCTACGACCCTCCACAGGCCCAGACAACCCCAAAACATGCAGAACCTGTTCGGGACATGAGACCAAGACCTCTGCATCATGCTGGCTGGGTTCTCTGATGACTCCATTATTTTTTTCTTTTTCCATAGAAAGACAAAGATGTGGAGATTAAATGGTTTGAAAATAAGAAGGATCTGCTGAAGGGGAACAGTAAGACTCTCTCCAAGACATTTGCAGAGGTCAAAAACAAAAAGATCCACTGTCAAGTTTCTAACAAAGCCAGCTCTGAGGACAGTAATGCTCTGGAAGCATCCTGCAGTGGTGAGTTCTCCAAAACGTTCTCTGAACAACTATTTTCACCTCAAACCCTGTTTTCCTTTTACATTATATGTTTTACTTCATAAAAGTAGTTCTTTCCTCAGGGGGTACCTTTTGGTCCAATTGGTCTAATACATACATCTGGATTCTAGTTGCTGGAGGAGGAGGTAGGTATGCTTTAAAGGCGCCGTTCTTCCAGCATGTCCTGAAATCTAAGCTCCTGAACGTTCCTGTGGTCGTTTCCCTCAGGGGTGGTTCTGCTGCTGGTCGTTCTGATCATCGTTTGCTGCATCCGGAACAGACGCAGACGACGCATGCGCATGAGGGGTAACCTTTCTGCTTCTTATTCCCAAAGTGTTTTGAAGCTGAATCAAGACATTGGCATTGGTGAAAGGTTTAAAGGAGATTGTATTCTAGTTTCCATGACTCAACTTCCAGCTAACACCACCTGATAGATGAGAACCTGAGTACAACTTCCTGTTTGTCATCAGCTCAGGTTGGAATCAAATTAAAGTAACCAGAGAAAATCCAAACACTATTGTTAGAAGAATGTGTCTGAATTTTGGTGAAAAGCTAATTGTTTGACAAGTGATTGATTTTAGATAGTTGAACTTCCATAACTTTCTTTACTACCATAACTGCTGCTGGAACCCAAACAGAATCTCAGAACCCAAATCGGTGCTGTGTTCAAGTACTCAAAGACGTTCCTGTAGCTTCAGAACTCCATCATCCACTCATTAAGAAAACGTTGAACAGAGGAGGAGCTTCACGGGAGCGAGAGACGAATGTGAATCCAAGAACACATAGAGGACTCCGTCAGGAGGTCCTGAAGGAGCAGCAGGAGTTCAGGATCCATAGAGGATTCAGAAGAACGTCTGGATGATCCTGGGTCACCATGGTGCAGTGAGGACCTTCAGGGTCGTCTTAGGTGACAGTCAGAGGTTGAGTCGTGTTTCTTCTTCTTGCTTCGTCCCATCCTCATCTCGGACAATGTCTCGGAAGAGCAGTAGTTGGAACTGTGGGATCCAGTCTCTGGGTCTCTAACTCGGAGGAGCAGCACCTCCTGCTCTGGCTCCTCTCAGACGTTCTCTCATTTGGCTCCACAGATGAGATGGAGTTTCGATTGAACCACACGAACCCTGAGCACCACCACCCCCACCCCCACCAGCAGCAGCAGCACCCTCCTCTTCCTCGTGAACGGCAGCAGAACCAGCACCGCCAGCAGCCGGCCGGCAACACCGGACCTCGCCAGAACTGCTCCCGACACCAGCGGCAGAGAGCTTCTGAGCCCACCAATGGCAACCCGCAGCCCTCCCCCCGACGAGCCGCTCAGGTAGGAGGAGCCACAGTGGGGGGGTCATTAGGATACAATAAGGTGCCAGAGTTTTTCAGATTCTTCTTCAAAGACCAGAACTGTGAATGTCTTTGTCTCCTCCTTCCAGGCACCAAAAGCAGCCAATCAGAACGACGGGGAGGTGCCCCCTCCCCTTCCTCAGCCCAGGAAGAAAGGACCCAGAACCCAGCAGCACTGACACTGGCTCCTCCCTCAGGTTCTTCCTCACATGTCCTCAAACTATGTTAATCAAGTCTTCTTCAGTGGGAGCAAAACCAACCCAGCAATGCTCTGGTGATGTCCTGAGATGTTTGCCCGTCAACGAGGCGTTCTCTCAGGTGTAATCAGGTGTAGGAACATCAAACTCTTTACTATCAAACTCTCTCATTTCCGTTTTTCAGAAGTTTCTCAGAAAAGGACCCATGACTTTGCATGAACCTTCAAAAAGGTTTCAATGTTTGTCTGCACTACCTCATGTGGACCACCCTGCAGACGTTTGTGTGTGCTCCCCACTAGCAGAATGTTTACGGGTTTTATTTTTATGCTTTTATTTTGAAAGAAATGCACCACCTGTTCGTTTGGCATCTTGTAGAAAGAGCAGCTCAGCAGTGTTAACCTCAATGCAAACAGGAAGTCATATTTCTCTGGATGTCACACCAACGTTTGCCTTCCTGTCAGCAGAAAAAACGTCTCACCAAAGAGTTGTTTGCTCAGATAATGGCAGAGAAGAACAGACGGGAGGGTTTTAACCTCAAAAACATCACGACTGTGGTCAGTAGAAGCCTATCATAACGCGCTTGAAATTCTCTTTGTATAGAACTTTTTTTCAAACTTTTGATGGAAATTTTAAAGGTAATCCAGTTTTGAAAACTAAAGGCAAAAAATTACACAAAGATATGTATGTATATAAACCCACATAACCCCCCCC